>NC_143399.1:31278998-31341498 GCF_052110815.1 Crocodylus siamensis
GCATTTTGCTTTCAGAAGAAATATACGTCAAAATCATACCGCAACCTAGCACACAAAAGCAGGAATATCAAGCAATATAATACCAAGACAACAAACTTGACATTTTTTCTACCCAACTCCACTGTATCATTTCACTTGCCTATATATTGACAAGACACACGGCTTTCAAAATTCCTTACTCTTTTAGTCAACAAATACTGATGACCAAATTAAAATATACCGCAGACAAATTGAGATTCTCTTCTTACTTATACCACTATAAATCAGAAACAACTCAGCCAAAGTTGATGGAATTATTCCATTATAAAAATCACTGAAAAAAACGTGTTGTCAGAGCAACAGCCACTGATTTAAATGGGATTACCCAGGGTGTAAGAGCTGAATTTGGCCCTCAGGAGTTGTATTATTACATAAGGCACTGCTTATTCTTCCTTAGAGGCCAGATTGTAAATTGATTGAGGATGACAGAAAGAATCCTGTGACTTTAATGGGCTTTGTATTGGATTCTCTGTTAGTATCATCTGACTTTAGACAGCGAGATATTTGGAACAGAGGAGTGTTCTGTACAGTCCATGCACTAACACGGTCTAAAAAAAATGTTATGTAGACTATCTTACCTTTATCTGTGACCTTTCATCCCGAAGTAGGTAGTGAGGAGAGAGGCAAGGACCTAGATGTTATCTCTGTGGCTGTCAAAGACTACTCTGCACTCTAAGAATCCCCAGCAAGAATTTATTTCTGATTTGTACTCTCTTTCTGCTGTCTGAACAACATGGAGGGAGAAAATCTACTGCAAACCTAGTGCTGGTATCTTGATGTTACTGCAAACTGGACTATTTATAGGCTTTGTAATGGACTCAAGTGAACTATAATGTCACCTGCTTTGCTCTGCTTTCAGGTTTTTCTCCTCACTCCTCCAGCTAGAATCTACTGCAAATTATTTTTATTTTGTGGTACAACAAAACTTACCAACCTATCCTTACCAACCAGCAACTGTTCCTCCTTCCCACCCCATACTTGTTCCTACCACCATAAGCAACATTTTAGGAACCAAATATTACAATGCAACCCCTGGGTGTTAAGGTTTTAAGTAGTTTAGTTGGATACCTCTGTGCCACCTACTGCTGACCCTTTATGGATGCATAGAGGAGTCCAAAGTGGGGTCATCTGCCTGGGGCCAAAACTGGGTTAATTTTCACTTCCAGCTTAGAAGCTCAGCAAGGAAGGGACACAAGAAAAACTGATTTGGAGCAGTAAGGAGGGAAGAAATGGGAGAGTTGGGGAAACCTAATTTCTGTGCCCTGGAAGCAATAGGATAAGAATGCAGGACAAGAGCCTAAAATATTCACTCCTTTATCCCAAATGGCATGGGAGAAGAGCACATTAGAAGCTTGTGGGGAGATCTATAGGGAGGGTCAGAGTCTGAGGTCCTATTAAGGGCTTTGCAAATTCAGATCAGTATTATGATTTTTGTTTTCAAGAGCCAGTTGAGTTCACCAAGCACAGAGGCAATGTGTTTGCTTCAGCTGCTGTCACTTTTTGAAATTCATTGTTGCATGCTGACACAATTTCACCCATTTTTTTGCTTTTGATTACCCCAGTTAGAATGCGGTGGTAAAAACATGGTCAACCCTGGCTAAGAGGAAAGATCATGCTTTCCTGGACAGTCAAAGGGAAAAGATGTTCTTTACTATTTGCACGTCCATCATGACCCCACCAACTGTGCACCACTTCAGCGATCTGCAGTCTGATGCCCTCTAGCATTTGTGGAGTTAGCATATTAGCAAAGTCTTTAAAATGTTTTCTCTTTTTCTACTGAAATCTCTTCTGTCCTTCCTGTATTGAGCCTGAGTGAACTGCTCTTCACCCATCTGTTAATCTCTTTCACATAAGAAGTCATTTTGGCAGCTTTTCTTCTGCTAGTTATGAAATGTTCAAAGTTCAACTAAACAGCATCCTCTTTAACTAAAAATTAATAGCAGCCACTTGCTGAGATCTAACTGTCCACATTTGTAGCCAAATCCTGTGAACGCTTGCATACATAAATAGCATTATCCATTAGGAGCTTCAGCTGAATGACTGTAGGACAGAATTTACAAATGAGTCTGTATCTTATTTTTAAATGACTAAGCTTGTCGTTTTATACCTAGCTAGGAAACCAGTAAGACATTAAAAGCAACTTGCTATATATACTGAATATTCTGGCTGTTCCAAAACAACCGCATAGGAAAAAAAAATTACATTATAACTGCAGAGATACTTGTACTGAAATACTTGCTATTTACTTCTGTTCTTCCTGGCAACATAAAAGCTGCCTATCGACGAATATACTTTTGTACTGTACATCTGATACTAGAAAGTTCAATTTTACAAAACAAAATCTGATTGCAAAGTAGCTGTGGTATTTCTGTAAGCTGTATTGGAGTGAAAGGAATGCGGTATAATTTGTGTGTCTTGGAATCAGTTAATATGTTCACTGTCACCCAGAGTCTAAGGACATAATTCAACACATCCTCACTTACTGGTTCCTGGATGAAAGAAGGTGCTCCAAATATATTACCTCTCAGATTTCATTGCAAGATTTCTTACTTTATAGTTTCTGTTTACATGCAAAGAGAAGTTAGATTATGCTTGCCGTGAGTAATACATGTATTGACAGAGGTGCCTTAACTTTCTAATATAAAGCAACTTGAAATGGTTGGCTAGAATGATTTCTACTCAGTTCTAGCTTAAGTTATTTGTTAAGCATAATGTAACCAGTGGAATATATATACTCCATATATATGATTTGGTGTTGTTATTATTGGTCCCAGTTGTCAGTTCACTTATGGACTAATCCTCACTTTTGAGCTCATTTGTTAGAAAAAAAGTGTAGAGTATGAACCATACTATAATGATCTAATCTTCTAAATTGATGTTTCATTTCTTTTTGCTTACAATAGCATGGATCATCTGAAACATTGCTGGAATAAATGTATCATTTGTCACAAGCTAAAAAACTGTCATCATTAACTTGATTAATCAAATGCTGTTCTTAAAGATGGATTGAAACACAAAATACTCAGCCCAGCACCATGTAACGAAGAGATTAATTTGAAGCGCAAGACAACCAATTTAGTATAACTCTATGCTCATGCTTTATTTAGAAAGCCATCAATTAGTATATTTTCCCTTGATATATTATTTGTTCTTTTTATGCAATGAAAAGGTGATTTGCTCAAAAGTCAATCGACTTTCATTATACACCAAGGGTTAGTTACGTATCTTCTTGCTCTGTAAACGGAAACCTTGACTTAAGAGTGTGCAAAGGAAATTAACTATGGGATAAATTTACAATGGAATTAGTCTTCTCAGGTTATTGCTAATTTCCTTTCTATAATGTGATTATAATTCTGGTAGCAGGATTCACAGCAAGGAAGTCCTAAATAGTGCTTCATCACTTCATTATGTTCAATTGAGATTAATATGGCCTCATATACAGATGCAAACTTCAGCCATGAACAAAGCTCCAAAGCCACATCAGCATTTCTGTTTAAGAGAGTGAAGAAAGATGAAATAGTATATCATGTTGTCTCTATCTGGTGGTTAGTGAAAGCCACTGGGGCTATGCCTCATTACTAGTGCCTTTCCAAGTATTTGCTATCTTAAATGTTATTAGGATCACAATCCTGAGGAAAACATCAGTTTCTTAAATAAAATTATTCACCAATTTCTGAATATTTTAATATACTAATTACATAAACTATGGATTATATCTACACTTGTGTATGTGTATCTGGATACACATGCGCGCATATACACAGGTTTGTATACATACAGTAAGACAGTAATATCTTAGAAAAAGATTCTCCAGAATAAAGATAATTAGAACAGCCTTAAGGAAATAGGATGTTTTATATGATATTGTTCCACATATTTTTGATTAATCAGATCTAGCTATTTTCTTTATCAGAATTTTCATTAAAAAAACCTGATAATAGTACTTTGCCTCAATTCAGTGATTGGAATCTAAAGAATACACTTTCTTGCATAGTTAAGAAACCTACAGACTTCTCCATAGACACACATACTTTTGGTTCTACTAAGACTTTTTAAAATGTTAACTTATCAAAATACACTAGAGGAAAAAGAAACCGCATGGATGTAACCCCCTACTAATGAGGCACTAATGCATAATTATTATAATACACACTCTTCTCTCCACAGAGGAATATTTATAAACACTGGAACAGTCTAGTTTGCACTAAAGTCTTATGTACAAATTGTTTTTCTCTTGTGGTTTGTATTTTTTCCTTTTATTGTGGTAATTTAATGAATTTCATAAGTCTATACTCAGTCATTTAAAATACTGAAGAAGCCTATGCCTTTACTGTTGCTTCTTTAAATAAAAATATAAAGACAAAACACTAAATGGAATTAAAAGCATAGCATAGTATCCCGGGACGTCATTCTCCCCTTGTACTCAGCCTTGGTGGGGCCACAGCTGGAGTACTGCATCCAGTTTTGGACTCCACAATTCAAAAAAGATGTGGAGAAGCTTGAGAGAGTCCAGAGGAGAGCCACGCGCATGATCAGAGGTCAGGAAAACAGATCTTATGATGACAGGCTGAGAGGCATGGGACTCTTTAGCCTGGAAAAGTGCAGGCTCAGGGGTGATCTGATGGCCACCTATAAGTTTATCAGGGGTGACCACCAGGATCTGGAGGAACGTTTGTTCACCAGAGCGCCCCAAGGGATGACTAGGTCGAACTGTCACAAACTCCTGCAAGACCGTTTCAGGCTGGACATAAAGAAGAATTTCTTTACTGTTCGAGCCCCCAAGGTCTGGAACAGTCTGCCAGCGGAGGTGGTTCAAGCACCTGCATTGAACACCTTCAAGAGTAAATTGGATGCTTATCTTGCTGGGATCCTATGACCCCAGCTGACTTCCTGCCCTTTGGGCAGGGGGCTGGACTCGATCTCCCGAGGTCCCTTCCAGCCCTGATGTCTATGATATCTATGAAATCTATTATTATTCTGTCATCCTGGTTTGATCATCTAAGTTTCACTGAGTGTACTTTGAAAGAGAACAACCAGGGAGCTATTTAAGAAGGATTTGATTTAAGCTATGATAAGGAAACAGGTTCCAGGTTCTAGGAATTACCTGGTAAAGCCATATTTCTATCAATATACATATATTGATATCTATTATATCTATATATCTATATATATTTCTCCCATTTATCATTTTTTAACCTAAATATAAGTAAAACCCTTACTCATGGGGGTTGTCCCAAAAAGACCAACATGAGTAAGGATTGTTTTCTTGATGGAGACTTCCAGGATTGAACCCAGCATCTCTTATTTTATATACTGCCATATCCTAAACATGTGAGTCTGCCAATATTCAACTCCAGGCTAAGAAGTGAGAAATGACCACACACATATTGTGTCTCAAAGATGCTCAGATCAAATTCACTTAAATTGTACACAAAAGAAAACTTCCAGCCCTGCAAACTCAGCCTTGGAATCAAGTGAAATCACTCCACTAAATTCTAACTTACTGGCCAAATCGTGCTCTCAGTTACACCATTTCATATCCAATGGCTTCAAGATAGGATGTGGATAAGAGTTTCTATGAGTCCACAGAAAGAAAAGACCAAATCCTAAAATGCTGGAAGAAGAATCTACAAGGTATGGACACTTACCTGAAGAAGTAGACTGAAAATGAAGAAAGCACTAACATGATGTCCCATACTACAGGGTTGATGGACAGAGTTTGGATGATGATATTGCCAAAGAAGATTGAGAAAGGGGAGTGATCAAGGAAGGTTATGGAAGGTCTTGTAGAGGAGAGTTCAGTTTTGGTCCATGTAGACTTCAAGCTCATAGAGAGACATATGGGAGATGTTGAAAAGAGGCCAAGATTGGTGGCTGAGTTAACATGAATAGATAAGGTCATGAAAGAAGAGAGAGAAATGGAGGGGCCAAGGACAGAGATCAGTGAAACCCCCACACAGAAAAGAACAGGAAGAAAGGGGATCCATTGGAGGTGGGGGTAGGAGGAGAACTAGGAAAGCGCAGATTTTCAGAAGGCCTGGGAATAAATGACAGACTGGGTCAAAAGATTGGAAAAAGACAGGAAGATAAATAGGCTAAGATTCTCTTATATTTCTCCAGAAGGGAACATCAAGGACCTTGATAAAACAAGTTTCAGTGGACTAGATCAGAGGTTTCCAAACTGTGGTCCACAAGCTCCGTTCAGGGGGTCCACAGAAAGGTTGCAGAACAATTGAGAATATCTGTACTTGTAAAGTAAGACTACTAATATTAAGATATGAGTTGTGTGCTTTGATTTGTAGAACAAAAAAAAGTTTAAGTGCTCCACCGAGACCCTCAGCAATTTTCAAGTGGTCTGCAAGAAAAAAAGTTGGAGAACCACTGGACTAGATAGAGCAGAAAACAGATTAGAATGGGATTAAGAGAGAGCTGTGAAAAACCCAAAAGAGTAGCTGTACATGGTATATACAGGAAGGAACAAAGGGAAGGAACTAGAAGAACGTAGGATAATGAGGTCAGAACATAGAAGAGGATGGGATCAGTAGGGATTTGGACAAGTCATGAGTGAGAAACTCACTAATCAGGGAGAAATTGTACTAGGGAGGGGAAAAAGGAGAAGATGCGGCATCAGATAACTCTTAACACAGACCATCATTCACTCTGCCATCTTCCAAATACCTTCCCTTTCTTAGGTGTCTTCCTAACTCCATGACTGATACCACAATGTCACTGTGGAGGCAGAAGGTGGGATCCAATTTGGAGAGGAAGTCACAAAAAAGAAGGGGCACACTGCATGGGGGGCTCTGCACAAGCCTCCCTCACTTCCCCAGCTCCCTCCCAGGTGCCTTGCCCGGGCCAGCTCCGGCCCTTTAAGAAAAAAAAAACTGAATAAAATGCCAGACTCACCACTTCTGCTGGCGGGGGGCAATCCCTGCTGCCCCCCACTGCCCCACGCCATGTGGAGGGCTCTGCACAAGCCCACACCAGGAGCAGTGAGTCCCAGGGCTTGGTTTGATTTTTTTTTCTTAAAGGGCCAGAGCTGGCCTGTGGAAGGCACCCATGGGGGAGGGAGCTGGGAGAGTGAGGGAGAGGGTCAGGGGGCTTGTGACAGAGCCTCCCATGCAGCGTGAGGCATTGGGGGGGGCAGCGGAGATTGCCCCCACCTGTCAGCACCCAGTGAGCACTGGGACTTTTTTTTAAAGTACTGGGAGCTGAGGCAGACAGGGGCAACCATGCGGGGGCTGGGGAAGCAGGTGGGGGGGCTCGGGAAGTGAGGGAGGTTTGGGAGGGCTGGCACGGTCCCCATGGTCCCCTCCCCCACCCCAAGTACTTACCAGCTCAGAGTCAGCTGCAGCTCTTTGCTGCAGCCGCCGGGACTGCCCGAATCATCAAAGCTCTCCGAATCTTTTCCAAAGATTCGGAGAGCTTTGAATTGATTCGGACCTTTAAACTGGTCCCCTGCTTTGATTCAAATTCAGAGATTTGGCCACTGAATCGGGCCAAATCTCCTCCGAATCTCATCACCAACCAAAGCTTTGCACAGCCCTATTACACACTCCACTCAACCTGATTGCATCATTCCAGGGCAATTTTACTCATAGAAGCAAAAGTAATTTCTCCAGAGCTATTGTCATTCAGCTGGAGATGAAAACTTAAGCCGCATGAGAAAGAGTCTTTCCACATGACAGCTCTGCAACAAAAAAGTCAGCCAGATGGAAGAATGGTATGTCATGAAACAGAATTTAGAGCCCACATGACATGGGGAACTAAGCCCCACTTCATTAAGAGAAACTATCCCCAGTTGTAGCCCTGCCCTGCCAGTTGGTGAGCCCACTTCCAAGTAACAATGAGTGGTGAAAGTCACCAGCTTCGGAGATCAAACACCAGGAAAGCTCCCATCCTGGAAAGGGTACATTAAAGGGAAAGCCTCGTGTGTGGCATAGCTCCTACACCTGAGATGGTAGTGTAACTCATTTAATCACACAACTTTTCCAGCTTTTGACAATATCATCTGTGAATAACTCTGTGGCACCTCTGAATCCACCAACTAATAGCCATCATCCCCATCTTGTTTCTCAATCCATACCCATGATGTATTTCACCTGTATGTCACCTGCCCAGTTCCTTGGCGTGACCTTGACTGTTCAACCTTCCTGACATCTATATACTCAAGTCTGTATGTCATCACCTTGGCAATGTGACCTGTATCTATCACTTGCTAGCATCTGAAAAGCATAGAAAAACAGGGCTGGAAGGGAACTAGCTAAACTCTCTGCCCTAAGCAGGATCTCTTCTGTCTAAAATCTTCCAGACAAAATTAGTCTAATCTACCAGTAAAATATCCAATAGCAGAGATTCCACAACTTCACATGGTAATCTATTCCAGTTCTTCATCACCCTTACAACAAGAAAGTTCTTCCTTCTATCTAACCTAAATCTTCCTTGCTGCAATTTAAACACACTCACACTACTTTTGTCCTGTCCCCTGCAATACCGGTAACAATGGATTGCCATCCTCTTTATAACAACCCTTTTTGCATTTGAAGACCCTTACTGAATCTCTCCTCAGCCTTTTCTTTTCTAGACTAAATAATCTCAGTCTTTCCAACAACCTTCCTCCCAGTATCTTTCCTAGGCCTCTAATCATTTTGTTACTGTCTTCTAGATTCTTTCCAATTTTTCCACATCTTTCTTAAAGTTCTTTACAGCTCAACTTGCTGCAGTTCCAGGAACATGTGTAAAAGCAGCACCCAGGAACAATTAACTCCAGTGAGAACTGTGCTGGAGTTTATTGCTTTGCTTTAATATGCACATGTATCTCAGTTTCAACTGTGCATTCATCTCCTTTCACTTTGACTTTTACAACTCCCTATTCCACAGGCCTCAGGACTCCAGCAGCACATAGATACAGGTCTTCTCAGGAAAGAGTGTATTATTCCATTTACACACTCTGCTGGTCCCCCATGCATTTCACAATCCAGTTTAAAGATACCATGTTTAATAACCTCCTCTGCTCAGAAAGTTAGAGGACATTCTCCACACTTTCCCACAAAGTCACCTTCCTCTCCAAAGTTGCTTTGTCTAAAGTTTCTCGTCTCTAAAACAGCATGTACCTTTTAGTGACACAGCTCTTGGCAGCATTTCAGTTTCCAGTTAAAACATTACAATTCTGTTTTCTTTAGTCCTCTTCCATTCCTTTTGTTCTCTTCCATTGGCTACTTTAATTCTGTATCTGCATCACTTAACTGTATAAAGCAGGGGTGCTCAATCTCTGGCCCATGAGCCAAATACAGCTGCAGAGCCATAGGTATCTAGTTTGTGGGGTTCCCCGCAGGTTGGGAAATTTGGTGGCAGAAGGGTGGTAGCAATAAAAAAGGCCACACTCCCTGGCTACCAAATCCCCAAACGCCAAGCCTCATGCAGCAGGCTAGGGCCAGGCCACAACCCCACTCATGCAGCTGGATGGGGTGGCCCATGCCTCTTTTCCCCCATGCGGCCAGGCAGAGCTGGCCTTGCGGATGGGCAACAGCCCAGAGCACCTTGGTCAGGGGGACACCAAGCACACACACATGTGATCAGCCTGTGCTCACAGCAGCAGTCTCTCCCACATCCTACCCCCAACTGATCCCC
This sequence comes from Crocodylus siamensis, assembly GCF_052110815.1. Taxonomy (NCBI): domain Eukaryota; kingdom Metazoa; phylum Chordata; order Crocodylia; family Crocodylidae; genus Crocodylus; species Crocodylus siamensis. The sequence goes on from NC_143399.1 coordinate 31,288,668, forward strand.
AGCCTGGCCTGCTGCCCTCCTCCTACCACTGCTCAGGAAGCGCCAGGCCAGGCACATGCAAGTGGAGTGGCACCTGCTTCAGTCTGCCTGCCTTGCTTCTGCACAGCAGCAGGTACCTGCCTGCCTGCCACTCTGCCTCCCTACCGGACTGTGCCCTCTGCCTCTGTCCACCTGCCTCTTTCTGAAGCAGTGCCACTGACTTGGGGAACGTTCGCCCAGGGTGCTATTTTCCCTAAGGCTGGCTCTGGGCCTGGGTTGGAGTTGGCTTAAGCATCCTCTCTTTCCCATCTGCCCGGTCAGGTCAAGCCCTCTTCCCCCTATAGGGCTGGGCCACACCCCTTCCCTCTGCAGCACCAGGTTGGAACTGGGATGACCCCTGCCCCCATCTGTGTGGCTGGATGGGCCCTGCTGTGACCAACCTGTACCAGATTGGGAACATCAGCTGAATCTGACCTGTGGACAACCTAAGCACTGCCCGTCTGGCCCACTTTTCCAGCATTTGACAATATCATCTGATAATAATTGTGGCCCACTGTCCAAAAGGGTAGAGCACCACTGCTGGAGAGGACTAGATCCAGATTTCAAACGTCCTCAAATTTTGTAGCATTGAAATCCATTTTGGGCACATTTTATTATAAACATAGAACACATTTGTAAAAATCTAATCCAGAGCAAGGATCATATTTAGAACATATGCCCTCTCCAACAAAGCTGGAGAAACAGTTTGGATCTGGGATGTGGTTTGGACGCAACTGTACTGCTAGTTTTAAAAAACTGCAATGAATAATTAAATGTTTCTGAAATATGCCAGTAGAGGGTAGATTTGAGTCCTTTCTGGAGCCAAATGAGTTAAGATAGCTAAATTAACAAAGCATTCATGGTGTGTCAATTAAAGCTGAATGTAAATTAATTATTTTACATTAAAAAGGGGGAAAAGAGGCATGCATTTACTTTATGGTATACCTTCAGTTAGCACCTTAAATTGCAATAAAGCTTACTTCCTTGAACTTCAAACTCATTTAACTAGATTCAAGTTATGGATCACAGTAAATAATGTTAACTAGAGAAATATAACAAGGGGAGAGAAATTAGGACTATAAAAAGCCCATGTGGAAATGTAAAACATTAAACCACTACACAGTTTTCTGTTGCCTAAGTGTGCTTTACTTGAGGAAACATTCTCCATCACCTTGACAGCATGCTTTCTTTCTAGATTCTGAAGTTTATTTACCTGAATTATTAATGCTGCTTTTGTCTGTAGCTATATCTTAATTTTCTTCTTTTCATTCACCTGTCATGATTGTTTTGATTCACGTCTCACGGTGATGCACAAAATATTTCTTTTGGAAACACTGTAGTGTCACCAGTATTTTTGCTCTGTTAACAGATCATTCTGTCTTCACAGTAAAACCAGATCATTTCACTTTTTTCATGAAAACTGTCAATCACAGAGATTATACTTTAAATTTATTGAGTGGATAAAAGATAGAATTTAAACTACATAGCATATGTCAGCTGAGAGTATATGGTGCGCAGCAGTACAGAAAGCAAACGGTTCACTTTTCCCCCACTAACTGAAAAATATGCCCACAGCAGCAAATCAGATATCCAGGAACAATTAGTAACACTTGTCACAGAACTATTTTGCATATCATTCTAAGTAACATCTCTGTGCTACTGTATTTATTATTTTGTGAAAGGCACCAAAAAATTGTGTTTTTATTAAGTGTTATTTGCAGCTCTTTTTTTCTCATACTGACGCTGGAGATCCTGAAACTACAAGGTAAATGTATGTTTAAATGTTATTTTATACAGAAGTTTCACTAAGGAAAATGCCAAATAAAAATTAAGGTAAGGGATTATAGTTATTAAGAAATGTCAAATGAACGTTCTCTAGCCCTACTGTTCAGAGGGAGGAAAAAGAGGGTTTTTTTCTTGTTCCTTATAAAATATGTTCTAAAGTTTTTCTTTAGAGAAAAAAGTAGAAAGAGCATTTACTTACCTAGAAGTTGCTTGAAACTCTTTTTTTTTGTACAATGCCTACCAAAGTCTTGTACAAAAATCACACAGATTCTACTGAAAGAGCAATATTGGGAGACCATATGTACAAACACCAAACAGTTTCAAACAGACTAGGCTCATTGGGAAAAAAAAAACTTTTTTTTTCGCCTTTGATTTCTTTCAGAAGGATAAAATGAAAGGGACAGTGATACATATTTTAAGCCCTGTGAATTCACAATGGGGCTTTAGAATAAAGAGGTAAAAACCTTTGAACTAAACAAAGGTCCATCACAGTGCACTTCTTTTTCACAAGCATCTTATAAAGGAAATTATGCTAGATAGAGGGACCAGCTGGCTTTTGCCACTACACCTCTTCTGATACAACACAACAGCATCATTTCCAGCCTCTATCAATCTACTGTATGCCATGTCATTGACTCCTCTTGGACCTGATCTCTTATCTCATATAGTTGTTTTTCGTTGAATGCCCTGTGAAAGTATCCACTCATGGGCTTACATCTGAGTGTCTCTTTGTACTACCCAAAGCCTGTAGTCTAGCAGCTGCATTAAGTTGATTAAAGTGGTACCATAGACAGTTACTTAGGCTCTTACTCTGTCCTTAGATTAAAGACAAGAAAGCCTCCTTCTCATAAGGTTTTTTTGCAAAACTGCAACTTTCAAAAGGGTCAGCAAAAGACAAAGGCTCTTATAAGAGAAGGAAAGAGGCTTTTATAACAAATGATTTCTAATTGCTCCTTTGTTCAGAAAAGGCAGCAGTTATACTGTCTGAAACATAACAAGCCATCAGCATTTCATGATGGAAAGCTTCTATGGAAGGATCCTACGAAAGGGCTCTATATAAGTTCCAATAATTTCCAATAAATTACTTGTTCAAAAATAGCTCCATATTTATCACTACTAATTCTGAAAGGAAAGTGAACTGGTAGACAACTATTTCTATCCATACATAATCACTTATATTAATTGACTAGCTATAGAAGCTGTGTGAGAATAATTTCCATTTTGTCTACTGTAGGGGCTTCTTTGTTTGCTTTTTGCATTGTTTGGGGTTGTTTGTGCCCATGACATTTTGTACCTTTTCTCAAACAAATCCTAGAGATAAAGCCATAGAGCTAGATTATGATAGCATGTAATTGCAGAGTCAACAAAGTTATGCTGATGGAGAATCCTGCGTACATAACAACAACAGAGGCTGCACTTGCAACAGAAGCCACACAGGACTATCCATGACTCCCTCAGAAAGCAACCATTTTCCATGGTACCTGTTAACATCAGCCATTTTTCTGTAAATTTACTTATTAATAAACACTACTATTCTCAGAATCAGTTTACTTATATAATAAACAAGAGTAACATTCAGACTTTCTGTAAATTGGGGTGTGGGGATGTGTGAACATGTGTGTAGGGTGTGTGGATATGCGCACATGGACATCATGTTATACATTTACAGAAAATGGTGATCCAAAGCCCATTAAGTTAGTGTTGAATTGTCATATAATTGTAACTTTCTATGGTCTTGACATATGAGCCTCCACCCATGCATAACGACAGATACCATAACTGGTCAGCATTGTGTCCACCTTGTGACTGGTCCTGTACTTGTATGGAATTATGGCTGTATTGCAACAGTATTTGTTGTATAGATATTAGCATATGTTAGCTATGTGTACATATGCATATGTATACATGTTAGCATAGTACATTTATAAACTAAGGACTAGATTATGTTTGGTCCCTGCCCAGCGTTCAAAAGATCTAGAGGACTCCAGGCGCCCCTCCACATTTTGTAATGTAAGCGCTGGACAAGAGTACCTTTTTGTCTACACACTGTGCTCAGACAAACATTGCTGATCTCCACAAAGCAAATAAGAAAAGACAGCATGTGGAAATACAGCCATAGTCATAGCCCCATCCATTCTCCCCCATGCTGGCCAGTGAAAGTGGATGGTGACAAACAGTAGTATGTGTTTCACACTCTAATGCATAGCACAATGTCTGCACTTTCCAGCATCCTAAGGCAAGCTCCTGCCCTGCAGTCACACACAGACTGCTCCCAGAGATCTAGCCAGGATCAGGCACTTTCATGCTGCCCTCTAATGTACATCTGGGTTCACAGTTCAGGGCTAAATATTTCCTCCCATGAAAAAATTCTGTGAATATCAAATAAATAAAATAAAAGACATGTCAGTGACATTAAGAAATTCCAGGAAGCATGGCGTACAGCACAGTTACTTAAAAGATTCACTTTGTGTGGTGGTATGCAGGTTTCAGACACAAAATGTTCATGCTAGAGATTGCATGTGTCATGTAATGTCATTTTTATCATGCTAAGTAAATCGGCTGAGTAGGCAATAACAAGTGCAATGCAGTTGGTCATCATTGACTTTGACCCAGTCCCTAAAATTCTTAAAATTAAGTTATTGTCATTTTAAAAATATATATATTTCTTCTAACAGTACCTTATTGGGACTTTATTGAATGCAGCAAAAGGTTGTGAGTCATTGTGAAAGATTCCAGACTGGCAATACCAATACATCATGTCCTTTATTAAACTTCACAGAATGCGAATAGCATGAGACACAACACGAAAATCTTCCAATCAAAAAGGTATCAGACCTGAACTGACAGTTGTGGCGGTAGGGGGCGCTCCTGTGCTGAGCTGCCTGCCTTACTATGCCCAGCCAAAAACCAGGCTTCAGCTACTTCCCCAAGAGTGCCAACTTCTGGCCGACCCCCTTCCTGTAGCTCACCTGCAAATCTGGGGTAACCGATGCCACCACCTGGACTCAGGTCTTTGTCTGGGCCCTGTGCCACCCAGGATACACAGCCCCTGTAGACCCTGGGGTTGCTTAACCCCAGCAGGACATATCTGGGTGCTCTTATAGCATGAAGCCTAGAAAGTTGCCTCCCTTAGTCAGCCAAGTAAAGGGAGTAAGAAAGCCAGCCTAATCCCTCTCAAACATGTACAACCAGGCTATTTATATTAGATTGCACAGGCAACACGTAGGAGGGGTACGGGTGGGGGCACATGCCCCCCCCCCGAGACTGGCCACTTCCAGTGCAGCTGCTGGTGCCTGCGGGTGATCGCCGCTCACCACACACATCCCCCCGCCTGCCGCCGACACTGCCAGGGCCGACTACAGGCAGTCCCCACTCGGCCCGCCCTCACCTCCAAAGTCACCGTGGCTGCCTGTAGGTGGTCCCCACTCAGCCCGCCTTTGCCACCAACATCACCATGACTGCCTGTGGGCAGTCCCTGCTTGCTGCAGCCACACCCCTGCCGCCGCTGCCGCCACTGCCTGTGGATGGTTGCCAAGCCCCCCCCCCCAGCCTCAGGAGGTACAAGTCATTCATGGGCATTGGGAGAGCTACAAGTCACAGAAGTAGCAAAAGAATAACCCTGAGCAAACAGAGGCTTGGCAGCCGTTTGATATATAACTACAGTACATTAATGTAAGTTCCTACTTAGGTTTCTGGTAAGTTACTCACTTCCACATCCTGAGTATGAAGAGCGAGCTGTGGAGGTCCAAACTTCTGTGTGTGTGAGTTCTAAAATGTCCAACCTCCTTTTTCCTGGAGGGGACCCTCTTAAATAGCCCTTCTGACTTCACCACCTGTACCCAGTCAGGGACAGGTGTCATTTGATGCCAGCCAATCAATTTGAAAAACATCAATTTCCCAGAGGAGTAACATGGGTTTAAGTCCCTGTCCCTAGGTCATGAGGTCAGAGCTCCAAACAACAGAGAGGTTAAATCCACACCCTCTTACCTGAAGTCAGTCACATGTGCAGTAACCTGGAGCAACCAGGTTGACAGACATGCGAGAAGACAAAGAAAGAGGAAAGAAAAAAAAAAGAGGCTGGGAATGAAGTTCTTTCACAAATGCCCCTTCAGACTTGCCCCTTGAGCCTCTAACCTGAACTTGCTATCAGAGTTGTCAAGTGTGGTGCCCTGTGAACACTTTCCTGTTAGTGCTGAGACCACTAATTCCTTCTGGCAGGTCCTCATACAGCAGTATAAATTAAGGTGACTACTAGAGCTATACTTGTTTCATATAGGTTACATGAATTTAGCCTAGCAGGGTTTAACTAACAGTGGTTGGGCAGGTCTACGTGTGCATTTACTGTGCAGTAACTGAAATTAGTGAGCAGTATGGGTGGGGGGCTCCAGTCCATCTGCCCCCCACTCCAGATCTGGCTGGGCAAGCCAGAGCTCCCTCCCTTCCTTTCTCCCTGCCTTCTCCTTCATGAAGACAGCACTAGGGGTGGGGCAGAGCTGGGCTGCATCAGTTCAGATGCCTGAGCAAACAGAAATTAATGAAGGTGCTCTGCTTTGGAGCACTTTCATCTGAACCCTCATATAATGAGGGTTAACTGGTTGTGTGATTAGGGATGCTAAAGTGCTCTGCAACTGTGCACTTCTGTTAGGGCATGGCTGTAGAACGCTTTCAAGGCGCTGATTGTGCAACCAATGTAGCTTCTGTCTGTGTCCTGCGTGACAACTAGCACATCCTGAGGGACTTCTTGGTCACGATACAGTTGCCAGTTAATTCTGTAGTTCCTTCATGAAAGCTTCTGACATCTTACCTGCTAGGGAAGGAGTAACAAAGCAGTGCTCCTTTTGAGGCAGCAGGTGATCTTCTGGCTCCCAGAAGATCTATGCTTGACACACTTGCAGAGGACAGTATGAGGGCTAGCTGGCACCCATGAAGACCCAAGGAGATCTAGAGGAAACAGGGAGAGCAAAAAAAAAAAAGGATAAAGAAGGCTTAAATTGTCACCAGGTATGTATTACCACCTAATGGGAAGGAGAAAGAAAGGAAAGTGTCTGTAGAGCAAGCATGCACCATATGCTGGTAAATGTCCTAGAGTCAGCTGATGACTCCTTTTGCATGAGGAAATCCCTGAAGGATGTAAAGCTAACACAAAATGAGCTTTCACCGCCTCCTTTCCCCCAACTCTGGCCAAGAAAGCTCAGTAAAGGGGTGTGATCCCTGGCCAGTATAACATTCCATAGGGAATCATTAAAACCGTGCAAAATAGAGCATTCTCAAAGCTGCTCTAAGTGACAGCCATATCACCCCTAGCTATCCTGAAGCACAAAAGTTGTCCTTTTTCTGCTTCTCTTCTATTTCCTGTGACACATGCAGATCTGGGGATCATGGCTAGGCAGTTTTATATGAGGAGTGCCTTTTCCTATCATCCACTTATTTTGCATTTCACACCTTCCTGCATAAATTCCTTTCAGATGCAGCATAGCTGGTACACAGAATTTTAGTGAATCAGGTTCCTAGTTTTTATTTTAGTCTGAAAGAGAAATGTGATGATACATACGCATGTGTAATGTAGCACAAAGGCATGCTTACTGAGGCATACAACCAGGATGTGTCAGTTAAAAAAAACAAACCTGTTTCATCCCTAGCCATACATTAGAAATTATACCCAACTGTTTTTAGATCAGGGAGAAGAACAGTGATTTTATGGAAGTACAGATTTGTGTTATAATCTGCACCTTGTTGTGCAAGGTTTCCTACAGGGTATTCAGTTGCAAATGATAAAAGCTCTGTATATATTATGTGTGTAAAAGAAATAAATAGAGCAGCTTTGAAATTTGGTAACCATTATTTTTCCTAAGTCTCCAACATTTTCTTTTAAAGAATTCGTAATTTGCAGCCACTGAGAGACTGTAGGAATGAACATTGAGAAGGAAGCTACTGTTCTACTGACACATTCATGTAAATATGTTACCTAAAAAAATCCTTTCCATTTCTACCAGTGAAATGGCTACAAATGGGCTGCCATTAACTTTTGTTACTTGCGTAGGTGCCTGTAAAGGGCCAGGTGGTGTTTATGCAGATGAATGAGCATGTTATAATGTGTTCTTCCTTTTGGATAAAACATTAGCGTATCAGATGTGACAAATCAGATGTTCATCTTCCGCACTCCTGCATTATTTTACATTGAGAATTAGATAATGTGCTGCCTTAGCTTTTTGCTTAAGGTTTTTTTCCCCCCATTTCTTCTCAAGAATAAGTTTATATATAAAGTTCTCCCAACACTGTGCATAAAGATAGTCTCACAGTATGTCTAACTGGCTAAGTACTATGGTAATCGTAACATTTAGAGTTATCATGCTTTTCATTAGGCAAAAAGTATACCTTGCCAAACACACAGCATTACTGTTGTGAACCAAACATAATGTGATTACATTCAATGGAAAGATTTTTAAAAATGAAGCTTTCCTACTAAGAAGCAGGTCATTCTCACCTCTCCAATAAACAACTAAAAGATCAATAGTAGAATAAATTACAATATATTACAATATATATATTACAATTAGAGATGCACAATCAATTTTCAGTTCAGTCGCAAAACCAGAAAAAATGTAAAAGGGTTAACCCAAAATGAATAATCTCTAGTTTTCTCACTAAAGCAAAGCCTGAAAAACATTTTGATTTTTAGGTGACACTATTTTTTTTTAAATTAAATTTACCTAAATTAGGTCTCAAAACATCATTTTGAAATGAACAATCTTAGCATTTAATTTTGAAAATGTTGGACTGGAAAGTTTAATTTCTTTTCCAGTTTTATTTCTCAGTTTTTTAGCTGAAATCTTTTGCAGAATTCAGTGAGACCTCACAATAGTTTTAGACACCCCAACCTGAAAGTACACCAAAAATGTCCTTACTCATTCTACTACATAGTGATATGCCAGCTTAAATTGGGGGAGCGCGACGTGGGCTCTATTCAATTCGGATTTGGCCCACATCAGGAACAGTGATTCACTTCATTGATTCAGATCACTGTTCCGGATTTGATTCAGCTGAATCCTAATCTGAAGATTCAGTGCTGATTCAGAGAATCAGTGATTCGGACATAGACACAGCTTTAAAAGTTTTTTTTCTACATACTGTTACAGGATCTTTCCCTGGTTGGGCTTACCACAGATCACGAATAGGCAGGAGAACAGTGAACAGGCTTGGTAGCTTTTATTAGCAACTATTAACGTAGCCGCACAGCGGCTAGAACTCACCACGCCTCACGCGCCCTAATGGTGCGTGAGACTGATGAACCTGGCTGGTGAGTGGTTTCTGGGGTTTCAGGTCGCCGGGATCAGGCGGCCAAGCCGTGTCCGTATTAATCTGCCGTGAATCGTTCCGAGTCCGTTGGATGCAGAAAGGACCCTGACGATCAGGTGCAGGCTCCTTTTATAGCTTAGGTGACGTGCAGTGGTGTGATTGTGTGAGGCACCTTTCGATAGGCCCATGGCACTGACTGACTGACGCTGGACTCCGCCTTGTAGAAAGTTCTAGCTACCGCTTATCTCTTACATTGGTGGCAGAAAAACAACTATGGTCTGCCTAGCAACTGTTACATAACTCTGTGTAACTTTTCTGATTGGCGAACATGGCCACTTAACAAACATAGTGATCACAATGTGTCCCCCTGGCCATGTGAGCCAAAAAGCTTACAACAAATACCAAAACAGACTTAACACGTTTGTTCTCTGCTAGGGAGGTTACAAACAAACGAATGGTGCGGCGTAATACCAACTGTAATGAGTTAAGTGAATAAATTCAATCAAGTAAACCAAGGTTTGATTAGGCTGCCAGGTCAATATTACAGTACACTTTGTGTTTTGGGGCAAGTGTTATTCGTTTGAGGAAGGCACTCATAGTAGGTAACCTGCATAGCTGAGGTAATTTGACGACAAATGCAATGAATGATCAAACCAACACAACAGGATGCTATCAATACAACAATTAGAACTTTAAATAGGGGAGTTAGGAGATTCGCCAACCATGGTGAAAGCCGGAGGTTAAATGCGGATTGGAACGTTTCAGCTAGCCAATTAAAGGGGGTCTGGACAATTGTACGCGTATCCTCAGCCACCTTTCGGATTTGATTGATGGCTCTAGAAAGGGGCTCTGAGGCGTTATGCTCATGGCTGCCGCCAGAGGAAGGGTCATTTCTTCCCACCGCGTGGCTGATGGTGATCAGCGCCATTTCATAATCGTTAAGGCGCCCTCTAAACACACACGCAAGCACTCCACTTTCTTCCCCTTTTTCTTATCATTTATTGTCCCAACAGTGGTGAAGACTCCCCGTAACCTCCGGTGACTTGCACCACCGGGGATAACAAACTGAGAAAGGTTCACCCCCTCTGTACAGCGCTTCTTGCCTGTCAGAGCCACTATCTTTTTCGTGAAAGCGTTCCAATCCTGAGAGGGGTCAGTATCTTGCTGGTCACCCGAGGGAAGCTCTTTGGCTACCGCTACACAAGCATCAGGGACATCTTGGTTTGACGGGACAGCGAATGAAACACTCGAGTCCCTCAGCACACACCCTAGTGCTCGGCCCGTTAAGCAAACTTCCCAGGGGCGGCAGGGGTCGGACTGATGCCTCACATAGAACGGCTGGGTGCCGTCGTTATCCGCGTGGCTGGGGGCCTGGTGAAACTGTAAATGACCCCACAGTTCATCAGAGCTTCTGGTCATCTGATGGCCAGATGCCCAAGGACAAACCTGACACTGTGACTGGTCGTCCCTATTGTGATCTGCAGCCAACCATCCTGTTCGTGACGCCATGTTACAGGATCTTTCCCTGGTCGGGCTTACCACAGATCACGAATAGGCGGGAGAACAGTGAACAGGCTTGGTAGCTTTTATTAGCAACTATTAACATAGCCGCACAGCGGCTAGAACTCACCATGCCTCATGCGCCCTAATGGTGCGCGAGACCGATGAACCTGGCTGGTGAGTGGTTTCTGGGGTTTCAGGTCGCCGGGATCAGGCGGGTCTCTGTGTCCTCCTTTGGTTGGCCGCACCAAAGGCCGAGCCGTGTCCGTATTAATCTGCCATGAATTGTTCCGAGTCTGTTGGACGCAGAAAGGACCCTGACGATCAGGTGCAGGCTCCTTTTATAGCTTAGGTGACGTGCAGTGGTGTGATTGTGTGAGGCACCTTTCGATAGGCCCATGGCACTGACTGACTGACGCTGGACTCCGCCTTGTGGAAAGTTCTAGCTACTGCTTATCTCTTACATTGGTGGCAGAAAAACAACTATGGTCTGCCTAGCAACTGTTACATAACTGTGTAACTTTTCTGATTGGCGAACATGGCCACTTAACAAACATAGTGATCACAACACATACCTTGAGGTAGCAGGCACAGCTCATGATTGCTGTGATGCTGCATGGAGCATCCCACACGAGTGCGGAGGGGCCCCCAGCGCGCTCCCTGGCAGACCCAGAAGTGAACTGGAAGTACTTCCAGTCAACTTCTGGGTTCACTGCTAAGTGCACTGGGGGGGCCCCAGTGCCCCCCTTGGCTCTGCAGTTGGCCATAGGGGAACACTGGGTGCCCTCCCAACCCAGGAGGCACCAGTCAACAAGCCGGGGGAGCACAAGGTGGGGAGGGAAGGGGGGACGCATGCTCCCTGGCAGATCCAGAAGTGGACTGGAAGTGCTTCTGGTCCGCTTCTGGGTCTGCTGCCAAGTGCGCTGGGGAAACCCCCCGCATTCCTGTGACACACCCCATGTACCCCAGCATCGCAGCACTCACAAGCCCCTGCTACCTTGAGGTATGTAGAAAAAACATTTAAAGCTGTCTCTATGTCCAAATCTTTCTCAATCTCTCCGAATCAATTTAGAGGGTTCCGATCCAACTTGGAGAGATTAAAGAGTCCTCTGACTGGATTTGGATTTGGAGATTCAACCACCAAATTAGGCTGAATCTCTGCCGAATTGAATTGGGGACCAAAACTTTGCACAGCCGTAGCTTAAATGATCTTACCATTAGAGCAGTTGAAAAATTTCTATCAAACACATTATTTGATGGATTTTTCAATATTTAAATAAATAATATGATTATTTTTGCCACTATTTTTCCTCTTGCACTTTACATTGTTATTTGGGGCTGGTCCCTGTGTTTTGTGTAAGGCTAAGAAAGCTCATCTATGTTCCACCAAAAAAACCAGGCTGTTCTGCTACAAGGAAAAATGTAACGTCACTTTTTTTACCAAGGTATGCATAAGAATTGTAAGAGTTTTCATTGTATACATTTCTAAGGTTTGGGCCCAAATGCATCCCAATGGAGTTGCATCATTACAAATTAATTATGAACATTATTTCCAGAATCTGGTAAAACTGGTACTCAAATATAGCAATAATACAAGTAGAAAATATAAATCTGAAGCACAAGAATAGACAGTCAGTATAATTAATGCACTTAGCTTCCCAAATTTCAGAAAAAGATTGAAGGAGACAGTTGGTGAATTTTGACTTGAATGCTGCTCCACCACAGAGCATGGAATGAAAGAAGAAATGGAGTCAAGAGAAAGTAAAAGAAGCAAAGGAGGACTGGTCAAGAAAGAAGTTTAGAGAGACACCATGGAAGACGTAGGAGAAAACTGTATCTGAGACAAGAAAGGGGATGAGGAATTAGTTCAAAATGAGAACGGGGAACTTAAATTGAGTGTGAGGTAGGAGGAGGCAGAGTACAGTTTAAAACAGGGAGCAAGCTGGTCAGAGTCAGAAACAGTGATGAAAATAGGAATAGTGACATCACTGAGGACAGTGTTTCATGAGCACTGCTGGTATGTTTCAAAGTGGGTCACCAGGAGATGCTTTTTGCAACTTCATTTGCATTCACAATGAAAGAGCATCTAATCTGACTCAGGTTCAGAGGAATAAATAACTTCATCTTGTCCTACAATTTTTCCCCCTTTTCTCTATACTGGAGGATAGAAAAACTGTACCAGAAAAAGATATTCTTCTCTTACTATAGCAGAGGGGCAGTTACAGATTCACAGTTTCACTTTGAGCAACTTCAAAAAAATAAAATGTTTCTGCTCCAATCATTTCTGTTTCTGCTCTGAACATTTCTGTCTACATTTTCTAGGCTCTATGCTTAAATGTATTTGAAATCAAGGCTGGAAAATAATTTCTTACACCTGAAGACAGCAGCTTTGGTTCCTGTAATTGCACTGCTTTATCCAAGACTGCTAGGATAAAACAAAACTGCTTTGGAACAATATTCACAATACCTGTGTGGTCTCAACAATCAGATGCCGCACAGATAGATATCTCCAAGTAAACACTGTAATAAGGGCCAAAAGAATATCTTAAATTCACCTTGTGATTGCGAGAGAGAGGATAAGTGACATACACTAACCATTAATTTCCATTATACTAAGTTTTACACTGTTCTTTCATATGTACCCCCATTTTCATAATGTTGCTCTTGAGAATTGGTAATGCCCAACTCATACCTATTACCAACTCCAAAACACCATCTCAACTATTTATTTTAACATCTTTGTGAAATGTAGTAAGTCATTAGCAAAACAGCTGTTACTGGAGCAGAATGAATTATTATAAAATATAAACATGTTCACAGATAAAATGTTGTGGGTTCAGATCTTATTTATTGCCATCAGGTTTAATTAAAGAAAGGAAGATATAAGTTAGGTATTAGGAAAAACTTTCTAACTAGAAGAATAATTAAGCATGGTATAAAGGTAGGTATGGATGTTGTGGAATCCCCATCAAAAATAAGTAGGTCAAACCTCTGTCAGTGATATATTAGATGCACACTATCGCATGGACCAGGGAAATGATCACTTTCAGCCCTATGTTTCTGAGTTTTGCAACTGTGTAACAGAGAGATTGAGGCTGTCTGTAGGGGAAGTCTGCAAGGAAGAAAGCTGCACAAGAACTGGCCCCAGAAAAGTAGTTGCTCTGCAGTAGAACAATAGGACAATGCCTGCATGAGTAGTAGGAAGCCTACTACAGTGCTACTTGCTCTGCAGTAGGGCTGTAGGTTGGAGCCCTGCAAGGGAGACAAAGCACTGCTACAGGTGGCCTGCCATGGAGACCAGTTAGTAAGCCTAATTAGAGAGTACCTGCAGCTATCCCTGACCAGAAAACAGCAGGGCCTGGGAGCGAGATAAGGCAGGGCCAGAGCCAAAACAGGCAGTCTGATCATGGAAGCTGAAGAGGGACAATTGTTGCTGAGACAGACGGTGAGCATGCTATGCCCAGGGAAGGAGCTGAGGGCTAGTAGCAAAGTAAGGCCCAGGGCTAGGTAGAAGTTTCCGTAGATAGCTAGGAGGCTAGAGGTTTAGTTATAGCCAAAATGCGTCTGTTCCTAGTTTTACTTTTAACCAGTTATTTGAATTTAGTACTGTCATGAGAAGGCAGAAGAGTGTCTTGAGCCCTGCCAGAAGCTACGGCTTAAGGCACAGGGCAGGCTTAGCCAAAGGATTGAAGCTTGGAGAAAGTGGCTGATGCCTAGAAAGGGCAAAAGCCAGACCGGGCTAAGTCCAAGAAAGGCAGAACCAGGGCCAAGCCCCCACAGCCTAGAGAGGTGAGAAACAGAGCTAGGGCCCAGAAGGGGCAGAGACTAGGGTCATGGGGGTGGAGGCCCACAGACACTAATGAGCAGCAAGGCTGAGGCTAATATAGCCAGACCTGAATATGTGGGCCAGGGCTGGAGGCTTTCAGCCAGAGGAAAGGGGAGAGGATGAGAATGCCAAGACTCCAACAAAGGAGTGATTGTACAATAATACTTGCGAGGCATGGGCATGGTTGTAGGGGAGTTCAGAGACTGCGATTACTTAGCCCTGAAAGCTACAGGTGCCCGTGGGGCGAGGCATGGGTGGGTCAGGAGGACCCACTTAGCCTCACAGGGGCAGCACTGGTACCAGCAGGGTTCTGCTGGCTATTAGAAGAATTGGGGATTACTCTGGGGCCCTTAGGCAGCCTCCCTTTCGGTCAAACAAATACATCACAGCATGGCAGATGAGTGAGACGAGAAGGGCATCCCAGAGCTGGAGCAGGGCAAGAGTTGCATGGTTACTGGGGGCATCATGGCCACCCCTGGAACCCGAACCTGGCCCAGAGGTGCAGGCAGTTCTGCCACAGTGCCTGCACCATAGCCCCCGTCTGGGCCTGGCAGGCTGCAGGTCCAAGGGTGCAGATGGTGCTGCAGGTCCAAGGGGGCGGATGCTATGGCAGGTGGCAGCAGGTCACGGCCAGGCAGTAGCCCCCGCTGCCAGGCTGCTGGGGCCATTTTAGGCTAGGGCTGCTTCAACAGGCAACCTGGTACAAGGTGCTAGTGTCCCCAGATACCAACTGGCTGGGCCTCAGAAGCTCCCTGAGCTGCTCCCCAGGGGAGCTTCTTATACTGCTGGGGCCAGCACAGGTGCTAGCCCCAGCCTTGAGCTCCCCATACCTGAAGATCCAGGAGGCAGGATCAGTTTGGCCTAAGTGGCACAATTTGCCCCACACCAAAGTGTATGTTCAGGCACATGTGTGGAGACACAAATCTCCAGCACAAATCTCTGCCGCTGCTGTTTGAGCTGCTGCAAGCACATGTGCCTGCATGTGCGGATGTGCCTGGCCATGCAGTATGTGGCGTCACAAACATTTCTGCAGTGCCACATACTGCACAATCAGGTATTCTTGGTGCTGCAAGGGAATGCTGCCCATGTGTGCGCTGCTCCATTTTTTTTTCCCATGGGTTTTTTTGACTCCTGGATATCCTGGGGTCAAAAAAAACATTAAAAAAATGGAGCAGTACATGCTCGGGCAGCGTGTGCTGCTGAAAAGCAGAGCCATGCTGCCCACAGGCTTGCTGCAGTTGCCAGCCAGGCTCCACCGAGCAGGAACGCCGCAGCTGTGTGTCCCTGGGGAACCAAATGTCCACACTCATCTGGATGCGTCCATAAAGTCTAGTCTGATCATTCATTGCCACTTCTGTGGGCCAAATTTATTGGCATATGCACAGCAACACCAATGTGGCTATGCTGGCAACAGTGACCATGAGCTCTTCAGGTTCATTGTCCACCGCAAGGTTGACAAATCAACTAGCAGGATTGAAGTGGTCTCTATGGCAGGCACCTGGACTTCAAAAATGCTGACTTCAACAGGCTCAGAGCATTAGTAGGGGAGGCAACGTGGGAATGGAAGGCAAATGGGGTGCATGAAGAGTGGTTGTTCCTCAAGGACATATTCCTCAAAGCACAAAAGAAAACCATTCCTATGAAGAGGAAAGGTAGCAGAAGGGCTGGCAAGCCTTCCTGGCTCAATAGGGACATCGCAGTCCTCTTAAAAAAGAAAAAAGAGGTGTAGACACAGTGGAAGCTAGGGACAGTCCTGAAGGAGGACTATACAACAGTGGTCCACACTTGTAGGGAAAATCTATTAACATCCTTCTTGAAGTACAGCACACAAAACTGGATGCAGTACTCCAATTGCGGTCTGACTAATGCCACATAGAGGAGAAGTATCACCTTGGTTCTATTTGTCATGCATCTCCTGATGCATGATAAAATGCGGTTAGCGTTGCTAATGAGTTCATCACACTGATGACTCATGTTCATCTTGGAGCCCACTACAACTCTGAGATCCCTTTCTGTTTCTGTGCTGCTGAGAGGATCACTTCCCAGCCAGTAGGCATGCTGGATATTTTTGCGCCCTAGGTGCAGCAATCTGCATTTGTCCTTGTTGTACTGCATCTCATTGTGTTCTGTCCACATATCCAACCTGTCCAGGTCTGCCTGCAATCATTCCCTACCCTCCGGAGTGTGCACTTCGCCCCACAATTTAGTATCATCTGCAAACTAGTATCATCCCTCAGCCTCCCCTCGTATGGCTTGTCTTGCAAGTCCCTCATCATATGGGTGGCTCTTCTCTGGACCCTCTCAAGTCCCTACCAGCCCCTAACAATCTATGAAAATGGCTTCCAGTTCAAAATTAGGGGTGTATCAGATTTACTCAAAGAACCTTGTCTGCTGATTCAAAATCAGCGCACCACATCGTTGTTCTGTAATGTCCTGGTCTTGATTAAGAAATTGAGCTCTGTATAAACCAACTTCCGTAACCCCCCACTCTAAATGAAGACTAATTTACAAGAGACCCAACTCATGGTCTATTGAAGTCTATGTCTATGGCATGGTCTATAACATGCTGTGAAGCAACTTGAATAGGAAACTCTTACCCAGACCAAGTAAAAAGTAAAACCCTTTCCCCAGTGTATTATGCTTTTTAAAATGCTATTCCTAGCCATACTTTTTATGGTCTGAAAATGAAAAGGAAAGTTATAAGCATCTATAAAATAAGGAGTAATATAAGAAACCATTTGTCTAAATTATTGTTGCTTTTCAATTCTTTCAGTTACAAGTGTTTTTCCATTTTTTCATCCTTTTAATTATGATTTATATAGAACAGTTGAAAAACATGTGTAGAGTGAAGTATGATGTGAAATATCCTTAAATACCTACAGATTTATTTTATTTTTATTTTTTTCTTGTTTTACAAATTCTTTAATCCATAGACCTTCCACATGCTGAATTAAACAGGTCACTAAAGGTGACCTCATTAAACTCCCCTGGGTTTTGCCAACATCTCCAAAAAGGTAGTAACTCATCCTGATTTTCCAAGAAACTGTGAAGAAAGTATCTGAAGGGAAAATAACTATCTTAAAAAAACTAAAGGGAACCCAAGTAGCCCTTTCTTCTTAGCTCCTGGTTTCTGCTGCTGTAGCTGCCGAACTTTACCCATACAATGCTACCAGGCTTGCTGACAAGGCCCCTACTTTGTCTACCGTACCACCTGGCCAGACACATTCAACATCTAACACTGGCCATCTACAAACCAGTAGCCTTTAGCCAGCAAGTAATTCCCACTATTGTAAAACAAGGGTTTAAAACTCATCCAGCTCCACAGGCTGGATGAGGGGCATGGGGCTGGTCTGCAGGCCTGATGAAGCCCAGAGACTGGCTCCATATGCTGGATCCAGCCCACAGGGCTAATCCAGTGCAGGAGCTACATGCAGCTTGTGCACTGAAGTAGCTTCATGCATTGCTTGCAGCACACATGCCACATGCATGCTGACTGCAGCCCCATGCACCATGTGCAGCATCCACCAACCTCAAGTCCACAGGCAACACACAGCATGCAGGGAAAGTCCAGAGCACATGCCTTTGTGAAGCCTCTACGTCACTGTTCTCACACTGTTCTTTACTCTTGAGAGTGAACATGTGTATGTACAGGAAAGCACATGCAGACAGAAATCACAAGAAGCCTACATATTGTTCTGCCTGTATTGCCTCAGTTGTCACCTTTTTATTCTTCTGAAAGAACTTTAAAAAAAAGTAACCCTCAACCTGACCATCTTGACTTTTGTACCTGCAATATTTTTGTGCATGGAATAAAAATACAAATCAGAATTTTGAGCGGTTCCGTTTCTGTCTTATTATTTTAATGCATTTAACTCTTTAGGACTTTTCCTTTATTTGATTTTGGATGGACAATAGCAATTCAAGGACTTTATCCAGAGGTATCCATTTACATAAAGAGAAAAAAAACCTGGTTTTGTCATTGGAACGATACAGTACTCTAAACATCCCTAAATTAAGGTAACTGCTTATGGGTTGCAATACCTTATGAGTTGGACATTGTATGTTTAATTATAAAAAATGTATTATTGTCATCACATTTGTTTGAAAGTTGACCTGCATTATCTTGGATTGCCCTGGGATATTTCCTATAATCCTAAAGTGGTGAAGGGGAAAGATTATTGGCCCTACTATAATTTTGGCAGGCTACCTTAACTGATGCCACAATATTGCTTTCATGGGAGTGATCTGACCATCCCTGTATCAGCAATTTGTTTTGGATATAAATAGGTTATTTAGCACTGATGGATAAAGTCCAGTTACTCTTGGGAGTGATAACCTGGGAAGGCAGTGGTCTTGTTTAGTTATTAAATAGAGCCTATTAAGAATTGTTATTTAATTGATATCATTTAATGAACCTGATAATTAAATTAGTAGGATAATTTGATATTAACTCACTTCCTGATTTGTTTATATGAATTTCCAGAACCTTGTGCGCTGTTACTTATTCAGTTTAGTTAGCAAACTAAATAACTAGCTATAGCTATAAAAATTGTGTGATTTGGATGTTTCTTCCCCAGACATCAAGGTTTCAGACATGAAGAATTTTGAGGTAGCAACCAGACAGGGCCAGATTAACCTTTTAGTGGGCCCCAGGCCAGTCAAGACCCCCTGCTTCTCATCCCGACACTACTGCCAGTGGGGAGCAAGGCTCAGAACCACTGCTAGAAAGCAGCTGCCATGACAGCAAGGCTGGTGGAGGGGAAGGGAAGGGAAGAGAAGGGAAGCAGACACGGCCATTTATGCTGCCACCAGAGAGGGAAGGGCCAGCACTCCCCACAGCTCAGGGCCCTATTCATGTGCCTAGTTTGTCTATGCATTAATCCGGCCCTGTTAACAGAGACAGGTTTGTGCTCTACTGCCCTATAGAGCGATCTCATTGTCTTCATGTAACAGATACCTAAACAAGGACACTGTTAGCTTTGGAGAGAATGTACTAATAATTTATTTTAGCTAGTAATGTGTTTCAGAACCTTTAAGAGCCAGAGGCCAATACCAATGGCTCAGTGCAGGGGACTTATATGTTTATATGCTTGTCAATGCCCTGAATAGTTCCTGAGCTAATGTCAAGCTGCGTAGAGTCAGATGAGGTGGTAACCTCCCCAAACAATGTATCTCAAAGACCATTACCTAATCATCACACCAGAAAAGCATTTTATGTCCCATGGTCACTACAGTTTACACAGAGGAAATCCCAAGAATGTAAAACCTGTGATGAGGCCTAAGGAGACCCAACTTGTCAGCCCCTGCTCAGTGCACCTTTTCCTTTGGGAATAAATTCCAAGGCTGATATTTCCTGATGTATCCAATGAATTGAAAGCCCAGCCATATCTCCCTCAGCCTGTGACCTGCAATGTCTACCTAGAGATGGCATAAAATTGAAAGGTTGAGATAACTAGTTTATAAGCCTCTAGTTAGGTTCATAAAGAAAGGGGCTGATTATTAGATCTCTAGATCAACACTAGGACAAGAAGTTGTACCCAGTGTGGTGAGTCTGGGATGCTCATCCTACTTGTGATTCCCTGGATTTAAATGCAACCTTCCTAACCCAAATATGCCAAGATTTTTAAAAGGATATTGACACCTTTTACTCTCATCAGTTTCAGTGGGAGTTGGTGAGCTCTTCTTTGTAGTGTGGTTCCCACTTCAGGGTGGGGTCAACCACAATCCTCACTCTCGACTTGTTGTGACCTTCTTTATCTTCTAGTCAGATTCTCAGCTGTCTCATATCGTGCCTGATGTTGTCTGTCTTCCTCAGTCTTGGTCAACTTCTCTGCCTGCTGCCAGTCAGCATCCTTTGAGTGATGTGTTAATTTCAGTGGGAGCTAGGAGACTCACGGTCTTTATAAAGGTCATCCTTAGTCAGGCTGCATAGTTTACTTACCTTTTCATCAGTGATTTTTGGACAATTCCTACCCTACCCCACGGTCCCAGAAAGCTGGTTAAATCTCTCCATCTAGGATTCACTGTCCTGAACTTTCTCCTGGAATTAGATGCCTAAGCTAGTTCTCTCTGTCATAGAAAGAGAAGACAATGCTGCTGCCACCTTTCTATTCATAACCCAGTGCTTAGCACACTCCTTCAAGTTCAGATAAACCCAGGTTCAATTCCTTTCTACCTCAGGGGATTTTAACCCACATTTCACAACCAGGAGCATGCTCTAATCACCAAGCCTTTGGGTATTCTGGGATAGGGCTCCCCCAGTCTCTCTAATTAAAACTGTTACACTTTGCATGGTATATAATTCACGGGACCAGAAACAGAGCATGTATACATGTGTTAGAAGACAACATGGTTATAGCACTTATCTATGTTCCAGGCCCTGAATAGCACTTATCTATGTTCCAGGCCCTGATCCAAAGACTATTCATTATTTTATAGAAAGTGGAATAGCTTCAACAAGACAAATTAAAGACACCATCACTATGCACAATGTTCAAGATCCTGGTGGTGAGGGCATTCTCCAGGGAAATGACTATTCAAGCCTCTGACCAATAAACTATCGAATAGAAGGGGCAGCAGCTGTTGCTGTGGCACTGTGTATGAAATGTAATCCATTAGGCAAGCTGTGAGCATGCCTACCAGATCTAACCCCACTGAAAAGACACACAGGAATGCCTAGTTTGTAAATCCCAACAGGCCTGGGTGCTGATCAGCACCAGCACAGCTTTGATGGCACTACGCATATCCAAAAGCAGATACATGTCCACAGGACTTTGCTGATGGTAACTTAGGAGTCCCAGGTCTGTAAGCCCCTCCAGGGTTACAACTGAGGCAACAGCTGAAGTGGGGTTTTGAGGATTTAAATGTTGACTGGCAGTTAGATGCCCAAGTCTTTTTCTATCCCAACAAGAGCGCTAATAATTCAAAAACCTTGCAGATGAGAAGTATCATCCCTGCTGTCAATTCCCAAATGCTCTTCAATGAAGGGACCAGGCATACCATACTGAAAAAAACAACCCATTCTGTCATCACCCCAAGTGCCGCTGCAGCCTGATCGTGGGCCACTAGGGATGGTAGATGGAGCAGCCAAATCTCCGTTCTGCCAATGTTTCAAAACCTCTGCTTTCTCCCCTCAGCCAGTCCTCATGGCCTAGTTGGTTTAAGCCAGCCAGTCACAGGACCACAAAATCCCTTCTCATGGCATTTACCTGCAAGAGAACCTTACCTGTAGTATGCTAGAGAAGAGGCACAGCAAACTGGACCACCTCCATCCCTGTGGAGCTGGTAACTGCATCATATGAAGGCTTTACTAATACCAATAACCCTCACCTGCAAGGAAATTAATCCTGAACAATGAGCTTACAGACATCATATAAAACCAAAAATGGTGCGTTCTCAACTAAAGATTAAAGGAGTAGCGTACCAATAACAGAGCTGTTTAATGCTTAGGGAATGTCGTTGTGAAAGGTTAATAGATGTTTTCTTATTTTTTTGCAGTTGAAATAGACAAATCCCTCACCAGATTCTTATATTTCACATAATACCGGTAGTGGTAATAATGGTGTTTTGACTTACCTAGGCAAAAATAGGGGGGGAAAAACATACTGACAGAAAAAAGAAATTGCTAATGAAAGAGACTTTGCTTTATCTTCCCATGCAATGTCCAGAGTGAAAAAAACCCAGAGTTATCAATCCTTCTATAAGACTTACTCAGATTTGGTATAATACTGCAGGTCTCAGCATGTATAACTATGATTTCTGCTAACTGGTCACAGCCTACTATTTTCACACCTTTTTTGTACTAAATGCTTAGAACTGGTCACTCTACTAGAAGCTGTCACCATGACACCTTTATTTAAATCTTAACAACAGAAAAGGCATTAGAAATGAGTTTCGAAATAATATTCTTTTATTGTTTGCATTTCAATAAATTCCTGCAAATGCATCCTATTATCTTTTTATACAATTAAATACACATAAAGTGTCTCACTGTTAAGGCAGCAGTTCAGCTGGCCACAGAAATCAGTACTTTTCTAGTCTGAACAAATCTGGAGTATCTTATAATAATTACCTGACTAAAAAAATAATGAAGTGCTGTAGATTGCTCACTCAAACTGGTAAAAAGCTGTTTGCAAAGGATAACTATAAGGGGAGTGAGACACCAAGCTTTGCTAATAAATAATTCTCAGAAATATCAGCTCTCAATTTACTACTTGTACACAATGGGCCAGTTGAAACTTGTATGATGATCCAATTTGCCACAGCTCTTGTTTTTAGTCTTTGTGAAGCTGCTGTGTGCGCACAGTGGGAGCCACTTGCTTATATCCCTTGAGTCAATCAGTGGGCTTTTGTTTCCTGCTGGTCAAAAATATCAGGTGGCTTTGAGAGTCTAATTATCAATGAAAAATTAAATTCAATACAGGAACATAGCCAGGAGTTGCCCCCGGCCTCCTCCCCTCATTCATGTGGTGTGAGTATCAAGTTATTTGTCATAATTCAAAAATGATTCTAGCCAAAGTAGGAAGGAATAAGGGGGAAAAACCTGAATATGCAAAAGAATATAATAGATTGTCACAACAGCAACTTTCTCCTTCCTCTTTCTTTGCAGAGTAAGGCACAAAATCCTAATTATCATGAACTCTCTCAAAATTAGCAAGTGGTCAGGGAGTTTCTCATTAAGAATTGTTAAGCCAAGTTTATTTCTACATTGCTCCATAATTTACTGACCTTGGGGAGGCTCAGAAGTTGAATAAACAATCAAACCAGGGGTCTACAGAGTTACCTTTCAAGGAAATGAAATAAATCGGAATGTATTTCGGTATGAAAGCCATCAAAAGAAGCACAGTAAAAAGGAAAGAATACTGGTCCTGGCTTTGGTCCTACTCTTAACTGAAAAGACCTGATTGAGAGCTCTCTTTCTAAGATGATGTATTGTAGAAGCCTCGTGAAGTAAAAATTGCTTCATAACATTTTCTAGCTGCAAATTTTCAGCTCGAGTAAAAAATATTAAAATATCAACATTTGCCAACTATTGTTATGTTTGCTCCACACATCTCTTATGAAAGGTATGGGATAGATTGGTTGAGGCAAGTAAGTTATCCCGATTTTGTGTCTTTTCCCCCCCCTTCGTAAATTCTTCACAAATCAGTCCTGATTACTGTGAACACATTTGTCCACAAGAATTTGCTAAATAGGATGAATTAACAGTCTCCATCTTATTTCTGACCTATTCATTTTGATAATTGGTATTCATTCCTCACACAGAGATTGGTCAAATAAGATTGTTTCTGCCTCAACATAGCATGATAAACTTTAAAACTGGGAATAACAAAAGACAAATAGTAGATCAGGAATGATAATGAACACTCTCATTCACGTAGGAATTAATCTCTTTGTTTAAACATACAAGTACAGGTATGAAGAACCATCACCCTCCAAACACTTGTGTGAGTCAACACCTTTTCTATAAATATTTTTGGACAGCAATTCAGAATGTGGTTCACTAATGTTTTACTGCATCTGATTGACTCCCTGTATGATTCCTTTTGACAAATGTGAAGTTTTTATCCACATACCGTATTTTACATCTCCTTTGATTACAAGGATTGTGATTTTCTACAAAGAGAACCATCTTTTATCTTGGGAGAAAAATGCCATCTGAAATGCTGATTTTTCTAAGTCTCTAAAAAAAGAAAGAGCTTGAAGACAGATAGAAGTATCTTGCATGTAAACTGGAGTGACCACCAGGGTGACAATAATATATTCAGATGTCTATAAATGTCCAGACTCTCAGGCCTAAATTTCCAGTAGCACAACATTGACCGCTACTATGAAGTTTCAATTATCTAAATAGACTCCAAGTAACAGAGATTTTTCTTCTATTAAATGCAGCACAACCAGTGAGGAGGAGGCTGATAACAATTTCTCACACAGGCATAATTAGCAAGGTTTACACCCTGGGCAAAACTGCCGGGAAGCTGGGAATGGGGGTGCTGAGCACAGGGAGAGCATGGGAGTCTTACCTGCCCTGGGAGGTCCAAGTCCCCAGCTGTTGCTGCAGTAGTACAGTTTGCCCACTCCAGCTGCTGCTGTTGCTGCTGCTGCTACAGCAACAACCAATATCCCTGTACTGAACTGCTGCTACTACTCACTTCTGATTTAAAATGCACGGTGGGATAGTTTAGGTGTAGTTTCACTCTAAGTAGAGCTTAGAGGAGGGTTGCAGTGGAGGCATTGGTTGTTTTATGCCATATTTACTTCCTTCTCTTCAGACCTAGAGCTAACCTGAGGCCAGAAAGTGGAGAAGCCACAGGGCTGTTCTAAACTATGGTCTAATGCAACAGAACCATTGCAGCAGCCAGAAATAGCCACACAGTTGCTGCACTCGATCCTTGCTGGTTTTCTTCCCCCACCTCTCAGCCTGCCCGATATAGCAGAAGCTGTGAAGTGCAGTGTGTGGTAGGGCTATGCAAGTTCTAGGCTACAAGAGGAATTCTCAACAGCAATCCTCAGGAGGCTAGTTAAACCATCTTATAGCTGTTGGAACAGGCTAAAGCAGACTTACCAAGGCCAGGGATCTGGCCCTGCAAGTTAAAGTTACGTGTTTTATGGTTTTAGAAAAAGAATATGAAGACATCCAATGGAAAAATGTAGCCCTGAAATGTACAGTTCAAACTCTCAATAGAAACCAAATTTGACTTCCCTATAGCCATTGATATGCTCAGTCATTCAAAAATGTACCTTTAAAATGATGTACAAACTGAATGTTTATATTATTCCTTTCAACAACAAAAGCTCCCGAAGTACTTTATAATTACATTCAGGAAAATCAGCCTGAATCCATCAGTGATATACAGCCATTTCTGATATAAAATATGGCACTTTATACAAAGAGTTTAGGAGAGGAAACAAAAGTACTGGGTCCAAATGTAACTAGAAAGGATGGTAACATTAGCAAAACATAATATGCAATCAAAATATAACCTATATGCCAGCTTATTGTCTCTATCCTTACAAAAGCCCTCGTAGCCACCCCCAAGGGTGTGGACTTCAGTTTTCCTATTTAAACCTGACAAACCCACATTATTTACAGGAGAAGTTTATCCTCATTGTGAAAAAGAGAAGACATGTCTCCTTAATTTGAAGAGGCAAATTAAGGTGACATGTCCCTGCCAGTATTACAGAGTCAGGAATTAGAGCAATATTACAGAGTCAGGCAGCTAGATCTTAGGTCTCCCAGGACGCCTATAAACGTATATCGAGGCCGCTCTGATGCGCTGTTATTACAGCACGTTAGAGCAGACCTGATTAACTGAGTCTGCTGAAGCGTGATAATTACCACGCTCTAGCAGACACCAGTGTATCAGTGTCCCCATGCTGAAAAACGGTGGCGGGGGCACCTTAGTTAAAGCATCCCCGCTGCCATTTTTCAGTACATAGACACTAATAAATGTGATGCTCTTGGAGCCGCCCTAATTAAAGTGTTCTCCCACCCACTGCCTCACAGAACACATGTAAAAATTCCCCCAGTTTCTTCCCCTAACACAACACTGGCTTCTCCAGCATCAGTGTTTACATCATTCCAAAAAGTGGCACCTCCCCAAAACAGGAATATGAGAACTGCAAAACCATGGTGGTAGCAACAGGTAGAAAGTGAGGACATTCCAGCCTGTGAGGAATGAACTATAGCCAGCCGGTAGTAGAGAATAATAAGTGAAGGGCTGTTATGTCTACAACCCCCACTTCCAATCAATCAACTACAGTGACAGCCTTTAAGACTTGACAGATGATGGTTCTCCTCAGCCTGGCCTGGCTTTTTAGCTGGCAAGATATTTACTACAGTTTCATAGTTTCATAGATGCTATTAAATCATCCAGTCCAACCCCCTGCCCTGGGCAGGAAAGAGTGCCTGGGTCAAATGACCCCAGCCAGGTGTCTGTCCAATCTCTTTTTAAACACCTCCAAGGAAGGGGACAGCACCACTTCCCTTGGAAGCTTATTCCACATTTTGGCAACCCTCACTGTAAAGAATTTTTTCCTAATGTCCAATCTGAATTCGCTCTCTTCCAGTTTGTGACCATTATTTTTAGTTACCCCGACAGGCACCCTGATTGTATCCCCTATTTCTTGCTGGCCCCCCACTGAAGAATTTGTAGGCGACCATGAGATCACCTCTCAGCCTCCTCTTGTGGAGGCTGAAGAGGTTCAACTCTCCCAATGGGTCCACACAGGGTTTTTCTGTAGGCCTTTAACCAGATGAGTGGCCCTCCTCTGAACCCTCTCCAGGCCATCCACATCCCTCCTGAAGTGCAGTACCCAAAACTGGACGCAGTACTCCAGCTGTAGCCTGACTAGTGCTGCATAGGGGGGAAGTATCACGGCCCTGGACCTGTTTGTGATGTACCTACTTATGCAAGAAAAGCTGCAGTTAGCTTTACTTATTACCTCATCACGCTGGTGACTCATGTTCATTTTGAAGTCGACTACGACTACGAGATCCCTTACCACAGTTGTGCTACTTTAGAGTGGTACCTCCTAGGCTATGGGAGTGTTGATGATTCTTCCTCCCCAGGTGCAACACATAAACTTATACTTGTTAAACTGCATCCTATTCTGTTTGGCCCATTTCCCCAGGCCATCCAAATCAGCCTGGATTCACTCCTTGCCGTCTAGTTTATGTACCTCCCCATATAGTTTGGTGTTGTCAGCAAACTTGGACACGGTGCTTTCTACTCCCTCGTCCAAGTCACTAATGAAGATAATGAATAGTACCAGTCCCAGAACAGAGCCTTGGGGGACTGCTGCCCCCATTTCTCCAGGTAGAAACTGACCCATCCACCACCACTCTGGGTGCGTCCTATAAGCCAATTTTCTACCCACCGGACTGTGTAATAATCTACATTGCAACTGTTTAGTTTATTTATAAGAAGTGGGTGTGACACTGTGTCAAAGGCCTTTTTAAAATCTAAGTAAATAACATCTACCTCTATTCCTTCATCTAAGCATTTTGTGACCTGGTCGTAAAATGAAACTAGGTTAGTCAGGCAGGATCTGCCTGCTATGAACCCATGCCGATTGCCTCTTAGCATCATTTTACCCACTGGTCCCCCACAAATGTGATCCTTAAAAATTTTCTCAAAGGTCTTGCCAAGGATAGAGGTAAGACTAACCAGCCTATAGTTACCAGGTTCCTCCTTCCTCCCCTTCTTGAAAATAGGGACCACGCTGGCCCTTTTCCAATCCTCCGGGACCTGTTCAAACAGTTGTGCCAGAGGCTCCACTATGACTCCAGTTAATTCCCTAAGTACCCTAGGATGACTAAGTAGACCTAGTTATTAGGGCTAGGGACAAAAGTTACACATAAACCAGTTTAAGTGATGGGAAATTGGTTTAAACCTGTAACAGAACAGAAGTTCAGTGCACATATACCACTTTCAAAATGGCCAAAACTGGTTTAATATAAACCTGGATGGATGTAGTATCAGACTGGTTTATAGAACTTCTGTCCCAGATATCTTGCTCGTTCAAGTTAACTCACAGTCCCCCAGCATCCCAGGATGCTTTGCAACCCTGGGCTATGCTGTCTGGTCCAGTGGAGCAGGGACTGCCTTGCTCCTTAGCCTGCTCCTTGGCCTGCTTCCTGCCTGCATCTGTCAATGCATAAGGATGGGGGGGCAGGAGAACAGACCTCCAAATTCCCCTATCCTGGGTCTACACAGTACATGGAGGGAGGGAAAATCCATGTGGTGGGGGCTTTACAACCCTCAGCAGCCCTCCCCATCCCCCTTCCCAGCTACTGATTGCTTCCACTGCTGCCACAGGAGGGAGGGAGAAGAAGTCCTCCAGGCTGGGTGCCTGCCCATGCAGCCCAGTATGGGGACATCGGGGAGCCCCTGCCTTGGGGGGGGGGGGGGGCTTTCCCTCAGCCCAACCCAGGGTCCCCCAGCTTGGGGCAGCCCCAGGGAGCTGAGGGGAATTCTTCCCCTCCCAAACCCCAGAGTTGCTTGCCTTACCCCATGCAGGTGGGGGACCCTGGGCTGGGGTGAGGGAGGCCCCCCAAGGTGGGAACTTCCTGGTGCCCCCATGCTGGGCTGCACAGGCATGCACCCAGCCCAGAGGACTTTTCTCTCCCTCCTGTGGCAGTGGCTGAAGCAATCAGCATCTGGGAAGGGGGAGGGGAGGAATTTCCCTCAGCTCCCCAAGGCTGCCTGGGCTGGGAACCCAGGCTGGGGGAAAACCCCTGAGGGCAAGGCTTGCCCAAGGTGGGCTAGCATCTGGACAGGGGGCTCCTCAACCCTCTGTGGGGGAACAGCAAGGGGTTGGGGACACTTGCCTGGGCTGGCAGTGGCTAGCAGACTAGGAGATTTGCTCTAGCACCCCCTGCCTACTGGCTTGGGCCAATGCAGGCCTCCTCCTGCCTTTCCCAATTAAAAACTAAATGTCAGTTCAGTTGGTTATCGGTTCAACCTATGCAGCTTAGAGGAAGCTGTCTAGATTTAATCAATCCTGCCTCAGGCTTTTTGATTGTCTGTGCTTAGCCCTGAGGGCAGGGGAAGTACCTCAGTTTTTCTGGCCAAATTACTTGGCCATTGACCAATTCCTCCATAAAACACCCAGATACTGTATGATAGCCATATACCAAGAATAAGCAAGAAATACCTAAGTGATTGCAGTGTCTACTGGCAAACATGTATTTTGGCACCCCTTCAAGTCCACTCCACACCCCTTCAAGTCAGCAGTGCTGCTGCAGGCAGAGGCAGAAGGGTGTGGAGCGTAGTCCGGTAGGGAGAAGCATGTTGCACCAAGAAGGTGGGCAGGCACTACTGCTTCAGTGAGTAAGCAAGGTGGGTGGACTGGAGCAAGTGCCACCCCACCTCCTCCTCAGCAGCAGCTGGAGGAAAGAGGTAAGCTGGGCACTGTTCCTCCTGCCTGGGTCAGAGATCAGCCATAGCACAGCGAGGGGAAAGCATTGTTGTGAGTATGGGCTGCTCATGTGTGTGTGCTTTTGGGGTCCCCTGAACATGGTGCTCTAAGTGGTCACCCACATCACCCACCATTAAGGCTGCCTCTGGGTAGGAGTTTACCAAATTTTCAGCCTGTGTTTATTGCCTTAGAATAGCATAACCTCTCATCTCTGGTCTCTTGCCCTGCCCCCTCTCCCAATACAGAGCCAGAAATCTAGTATACTACACATTATTGGATCAGCCAAACTCAATAAAGTACATAAAATGTGGTATTTATTGTGGGCAAAAAGCTGCTGTAGAAATGTTAATACGAATGTATTTTAGGCTTTCTGTTCTTTTTGACATAACAACTGGAACGCTCTAAAATAGTTTAAAATGCTATTTAAAAGTTGCATCATACATTTTCTATCATAAATTATTAAATGACTTAATGGACAATGCATTAGAAGGAAAACAGGCAAATTACAGAATAATTTAACTGTTGCGAAGAAACAGAGCAACGTGCAGGACATAAAACACTCTATTTTGACACAGAATGCCTGAAGCTAAAGCAATTAAGGCTGCAAAATATTGCCGGCTGACATGATGTGTATGTAAATTTGTCATTCATTGGCAAGGGTTTGTAACAATCACAAGTAATGTGCACAATAAAACAATTCATGTGATATAAAATGCTTTCTGCTAAGAGTATTCTAAAAATGCTACTTATGTATCATTTAGGCATATCATCATTATCCATATAGTATTTGTCTATGACAGAAGATACCTCTTCAATGCAAGTATCTCAAACAAAGCTGGACCTTTTCAACATTATTGACTATTATTTGTGTTCAAGATCATGAAGGAAATATTTTTAAAATTCCTTCTAAGAGTGGC
Source organism: Crocodylus siamensis (assembly GCF_052110815.1). Classification (NCBI taxonomy): domain Eukaryota; kingdom Metazoa; phylum Chordata; order Crocodylia; family Crocodylidae; genus Crocodylus; species Crocodylus siamensis. Next base: position 31,318,932 of record NC_143399.1, read on the forward strand.
TGTGAGCTTTTCACCAGAGATTCAGACTCTAGTGAATAAGCCCCTCCAGGGTAACTTAAAAAAAGCTTACAAACTCATTGTCGTTCATCTGTTAGGCTCAGGAAGAAAAGGAAGTCTAAAGCATGCCAATACTTACATACTTGAGTCAGTTGTTTTATGCAAAATTCAGACCAGTAAAGGAGACAAAAAGACCTTATGAACCCCAATCAAAAATAGTATGTATAACTTTCTAATCTGCACTTAAAAGATACACCCCACTGATGCCAATAAAGGAAAAAGCCATAAGGCCTAGATTTAGCACCATTTTTGCAGCCATATTCTTCCACAAGAGCAAAGAGGGAAAATGGTGAACTGTGGGGAATGTAAACAAAAAGCTACATTTAGGAATTCAAGAGTAAGGTGGAATCCTGGCTCCACTAGAGGCTAGAAGAGTTTTGCTACTGACTTCAACTGAACCAGGATTTCATGTGACATGTTGTAATTTAAAAGCAAAGTCACCTTTGCCTAAAGCCTAAAGGTGAATATTAACATTGATTTCATCGGTACTTAGACCAGATCCTTATCAAATAGTGTTGCTACAGAAAGAAGACAATATAATGGAGCACTGAATATGCTACTATTTATAATGAAAATAAACAGCTTTGTCCATGGCTTATTGCTGCTATTAGTTACCTCTTCAAAGCAGGAGTTAATTAGGTGCTTATCATGTTTATTAGTCTAAATTGAAAGCATGTTATTTAAATAAATAGCAAGGAGACAACTAATGTGTTAGTAGGTTGAGCTAAGTTAAAAATCTGATTGAGCCCTGCTTACTTTGACACTTAACAGACACCTGTATGGGATCCCAGCTCATTGGACCTCACATGCTGTAAGTGTCCCTCAGTGTCAGCCGGCTACAGCACTATTCCTTGCCTTGGCTCTTGGACCTCCACCACCTATTACTTCTCCACAAAAATGGAGCCTCGTGACCTAACTACACTGGATCCCCAGGATACCTCCTGAACCCAAAATAGTTCAGTAGCTTAAACAAACACTTTTCAAGAACTCTAGCCAGGTGAGCATTCTAGGTTAACTTTTGAGCAGAACATAGTAGAAATAAGTAAGAGGATAGCTCTTTCACAAAACTGAAGACAGGTCATTTGACAGCATTGAAAGTACACAGAGTTATACCAAAAAAATCCAACACACCACTAACCCCTGCATGCACTTTTTTGCCTTAGGTTCCCCACTGGTCTGGAACACTTTTTAAGCAGGAGCTAGATTCTTTGATGTGGTTGAGGAGCTTTCTGGAGGTTGACATATGAACCCTGGAACCCTTCCAGTTCAGCTTACTTTCTGTATTTTAGTTAGTCCCACAGGTAAACTAGGCCCCATACTACAAAAACCTTATACATCTATTCCCCTTTCCTGTCCAAACTTCCTGTTTATCTTTCTAAACCTTCCAGGTAATTGCCTTATTCCAATACCTGGTTTCTTTGATCTGCCTTTGGCTGCCTTTTCACTGCTCTGCACCTCCTTCCTGCAGAATGATAAGAGAAAACGGGGTCTCTGAGGTTTCAGATAATCCATTGTTCTAAAGTATGCCCATGTCAACAGACAGCTATTGAGATTGTCTATTGACTATTGTTCTTGATCTGGGAGAGATGTGATGTAGCTCTTCTTAGCAATTTTGGATATAGATAAAGACATTCAAAATATAGTAGTCTCATAATAATCCCATAACACTAACCAGAATTTATGAACTGTATATATATGAATTCCCCAAATCATCACACAAGGTCTACTGCTCTTTGACAACTTTTATTTTTCTTAATGGTTTCTCCAGTGAGTTGAATTAAACTTTCCCTGGGTACACAGTTTACAAACAGGCTTATTCATAGCCTGAATTCAGACAAACAATTCATTTCAACCAAACTCCTAAGAAGGACAATGAAAACACATGGCAAAATCACTTTCAGTGTAAAAAGTTTTGTACTAATTCATAAGTCTGCAAAAATAAAAAAGAGTTATAGCAATACTGCCTAGCATTTTTTTTTTATATCAGGATGCTACATCAAACCATTAAAAAATGAAAAGTATCATCTCAAAAGAAACATCTTCATTCTGGGCCTATGGCAGTTGCCATTACAATAGAAACATTTACCATTACCACATCAGTTGTGCAACAACCACTGATAAACTATTACTTTTCTCAAAAATTTCCATATTTTGGTTGTATTTTCACCTGGAATCCTCACTCACTTTGAAGTCCCTTTTTTAACATCCTGCCACTGCTCAAACTGAAAAGAAGTAAAAGAGGAAGGATGGGAGGGTGGAGAAGGCAAATTTTAAATTGTCTTTCCATATGAATAGAAGAGGTTATCCATACCTCTGTGAAGTACAGTATTAATCCCAGTTGTGCCATAAAATATATATGACTCACTTGAGCCTTGTTCTCTAGTGAATTATGAACTATTATATCACTCATGGGATAAGTAGTATGTCTCTTAAGAGACTATCACCATTCCTCTTTTTTTTCATTGAAACTTGCCGTGATTGATACAAGAGATTTCTTGTGATGCATGTTAAAGCTATTCCTTTTACAGCTTCATTCGTTTAGCTGATACTCGCTTGTTCATATGTAGCATAAACATAAATTAGTATGTAAGGGAAGCAGTCGTTTAGTAGATGTTTTTTTCTTTAATAAATCTGGTGTTGTTTATATTTCATCACTGAGCAGAAAGAGATTTTACACATTTAAAGATGTATTCCTGTAGTAAGTATCCAATTAATATGGTTTTAGGATGTAGACAGGATGTGTATTTATGCTAAAGAAAATGCATTCTCATTATACTTTTATTCTCATGTTAGATTTATTGTGGGCTCTATTATAATTTATTTTAGTGGCTCAGTTTTCTAATTCTTTACATTTACATGTCTCTTCCAACAAAAATAATGATACATAAATAATACCTGACAACACTTTGCAGATTTTGTCTATTTGTATGCTTTAATTCTATGAGCATTTTGGAATGGAAGCATTGTGAACTACAAAGGAAATCTCTATGTGATCTCTTTTACACAAAAAAATTATCATTTTTATTTCTTCTTCCCTCTGCCAAGTTCTTTCCAAGTTCTAGTTTACATCACATTAAAGTATGCAAAGCAATGATGCTGAAGACAAATACAATTCTACTTTCCAAGTAGAAATACTTGCTAAATACAGTTCCATTTTCAAATCCACTGCTGTAATTAGCAGTTTCTCTGAACAGTTTTCTTTCAGGTGCCTTACAGCAAGTAGCTTTCTTCTTATTAATCATTGTATTTTTTTGTTCCATGAGCTTTTTAGCTTGCCATTTGAGGTGTCCATTTTACAATAGCACCATGTACTTACTCTGCTATACTTATGCAAAGCACTGCTGAAAATGATGCTCACAAATGAATGCTCCAGTGCTTAACCCAATCTGCTAGGCTTTCTGCATGCTGGTTTTCTGCAAGATAGGGGCTTGATTCTACAGCAATACTGGACTCATCAGTACACCAGCGCTTGTTTTACAGCATATAACATCTAATGCTAAGCAAATATTTTGATGTGCTTTGCTTTTCCCACTTTGCTTTTTTAACAGTAAAACTAATAAAGCTATGTACAGTAGCTTTCCCAAAGCAAAGAAGCATAGAATAGCTGCCTGATACAACCTATTGCAGAGGTTCATCTCCAAACCTAATACCAATGGACCTGATTCCAATTGCAACTGTGTAGTATAAATCTAGCATAACACCTTGGGAGCCAGCAGAGTTAGTCTAATATATTGTAATACTAATATAAGCAAAAGCAAAGCCCAGCCCTGCATTTTAGCAGTAGACTTTTCTTTCATTTTCAACATCCCCTCTGCTGAAAAAACATGTTAGATATCAGATCTAATTATTCCTGTTGGGCCAGCCCAGGGAAATGTCAACAGTGCATTGTAAGTGCTAATTGGGGTGTCCATGCTCTGCAGTAGATTTGGGATACAACACCCTAGACTGGTGAGGTTAAGCATATTTTAGAATACTGTACTATAATGAGCTTAGTCTCCATGGAAGAGGCACAGCTCTGCTGTGCACACGTCATGCTGCATTGGTCAATTCAAACCTCAGGAGTCTAGTCTTATTTAAAGAAAGATACCAATGTTCACCATTGGCCAAACATCAGGTAAGCCAATCTTCTCATGACCTTGCCACAAGGTAAGAAGCAGAGCAAATCCAAGGGAGGAATCATTGTAGGTTAAAATAAAGACAGACAAATACCATTAGGTTTATCTTCCATTCCTTCATTTTAGTAAGAAAGTCACAGTAAAATAGCATGCTTATGGGAAGTAATGTCTTTGAGAAGCGTAAAGCCAGTCTGTGATAACCTGGTGAAGGCAAAAACTTTACTACATTTTTCTATCATGTGCATCTATGTTCACTGATGATATTGTTAAGCCAGCCATATCTGAAGACTTCACACAAAAAAATTATGTGATTACAACAGAGGGACAATCAGTACTTCACACACCAAGATTCAAAATAAAAAAAAAGCAGTGGCAAGTTACCAAAAGAAGACTCTGAGAGATCTGGTCACATCTACTAACCATTAATGTATCAAGCAACTGTGTCATCCTTTGTAACACAAGAAATAATTCCATGCACTCTTATCTACTTATACTGCTTCTCTTGCCAAATAAATGCAATGGGATCAGATTAACTTAAGTATATATACTAAAGCAGTTTATGGGGCAGCCTAGAAAATGTTCAGTCATCTTTTTCCAGGGCTGTAAATTGAAAAAAATCTTTAAAGTTGCAGTGTGTCTTTTACTCTGTCAAACAGTGAACATAATGCAGAGCCATCTTTTATAATAATGCACATGAATTGTGCTATGAGTTATTGTAAGTTACATTGTGTTAAAACCCACATCCTGTTTTAAACAAACTTGTGCATCACTAGACTATCTTGTCATCTCCCAAGAAAATGGAAAAAGAAAATAATATGTAAGGATCCTAATCAATTGAAACAAGTTATATTTCCCTGTTCTGGAGCACAGAAGGTATTCAAAGACTGAGGTAAGTTAATCACAAGGAAACCCAAGTGCTTAATAGACAGGTAAAACCTAGGCCTCAATTGCGTCCTCTCCTTTTTGCACTCCCATCCCTCTTATTAATTTTCTTGATAACAGAGAAATGGTACATAATCATTCCACATCATATTTAAATGAGTAGTGTTTTTCATATATCCTTGTTAAACTATGACAAGACAGTCTTTATAAAATCTGTGATAAATCCCACATATACTTTTTCAAGAAAGGGTATCAAAAGAAATGAGCTGGAAATCTAGATTAATATGCAATTTAAAAAATATTTTAAATAATGAACTCGTTATCATTTGCATTTAGGCAGAGTAATACCTGTCATTTAATCAGTGTACTGAAAGCTGTAACTAAAGGACCCTCCATAAGAGAGACAACTCAGTAACTCCAGATGCAAAAAAAGGCTTTGTCAAGGAAATCTCAGCTGCAACATCCTGAGGTTAGTTGACTGGGGATTCTTCTTTTTCAGGACGGCATCCTGAGGGAGTAGTTCCATTTCCTTTGCCTCACTGTGCATATTCATAAGGACTGGTGCAGGTTATACAACTGAACCATAAATGGTGATAAGTAGGTGCTTCAACATAGTCATGTGTGAAGCAAGTGATAAGATGTATGCTAAGCAGCCCACCCACCCCAGATCCCTGTATGTACCCACATATGGGTATGTAAGATAGGAGACAGAAAAAGAAACCTTGGAATTCTATTGTAAATATGTGCCAAGAGAAGAAATTCAAAGAGGCGCCAGCATATATGATTGGTATAAAAAACGCCAGTGAATATCAGTATCAAGATCTAGATTATACATATAAATATTACACACACATACATATATAGAATATAGATTTTGATAAAGATATATAATACTTTACATGAAAATATTCCATGTGGATAGCTATGAGTGTGTGTATATACACACAAACACTTGTGTATCTGTTCATATGTTTCTGTACGTATATACGTAGATGTATATACTGATATACACAGCAAGGCATAGACTGTATAGATAACAATATTTTTGTTTGCATTTTGAAATAGCAGAAAATCAGGTAAAAAAGAAAAAAGCTAAATAAATATTTAATGTATCAGCACCTGTCATATAGTTTCTGAGCACAACCACTATTGATTTACCAGTACTTCTCATACTCTAACCAACTTCATTAAAGAATAAAAGTAAAGTAATAAGTCATTTCACACTCTGTCTGACCATTATACAATAATAGCAAGATTTCATGCAAGGGTACAACATTATGCCCATCTGCAATCACAGTCTCTTTGCAAAAATCTCAATTCACACTTCACATGCAGCTAACCTTGTTACCATCCCTTCCTAAATCCATCAGTGTTGCAGCTGCACGTCTTCACAGCCCAACATCTTAAAATTCATCACTTTGACACCCTAGCATCCCTACAGGTCAAGCTAAAGAAGCCAACCAAGAATAATTAAGGGGCACCCAGATGTTTAGCTTACTTCTGTCCAACCTTTCTTGGAATCAGTTGTGTTTTCTTTCTTTCCATGGTAAAGATCCATGGAGTGTGATTATTTTAAGGGGATGAGACCTAAAACAAATTTCAGACTTTTTTTTTACAACTATAGCTCTTTGTAGCTGGAATTTGAACAAGAAGTGTGATAATGAGTAGGTTGAGGGAAGGAAAGGTGTTATCTCATTAAGGTAATTACTAAGACATCCCCACCATTACTTCGGTTTGAAAATGTGGCAATTAAAGCGCCCTACATGGGCTCCTGGAGACAAGGGAACAAGACAATTCTCTCGGAACCGGTGTGTTACGGTTAATGTGTGTCATGTAAATGAAAGGGAAGGAGCGGGCTGGAGATCGCCGCCGCCTCCTCCTCTACCTGAGCTGAGCGCTGGGCAGAAAAGCCTGGCGCGTGAAGCCTTCCCGCCTCCGGCGGCTCGGCCGGCTGCGCGGGGCGCCGCGCGCTTCCCTCCCGCCTCTCTCCGCCGTGCCCCCAGGGCGGGCGAGGCCTGGGGTGCCCTTCTCCTGGCTCTGCTCCCTCCCGGCCCTCCGGGGCAAGTGCTCGCAGCTCAGCCCAGCCCAGCCCCAGGCTCCCTGTGCCCACAGTGGGGCAAGGTCCCTGCCCCTCAGCTGCCAGTGCTGTGGCAGGGACCGCGGCGGGGGCACACGGGGGCCCTCCAGTCACCGCCAGAGCCGGAGCCAGAGCCGGAGCGCTCGTGGGGCTCCCGGGCCGGGCCGGGCCGTCGGTGCCCGGAGTCTGAGCGCGGCCGGGGCACGTCTGGTGCCCAACGCGGGCGCGGAGGGCACGTAGTAGCACAGTGCTGAGCCGGCTGCCAGGCGAGCCCTGCGGCCACAGGGAACAGGCCAGGGCTTCCTTTCGCTGCCTGTGCTGCGGCCCGCGGCCCTCCCGGGCGGCCGGGGCTCGTGGGACTGAGGAGAGCCGGCGCCGTGGAGAGCGTGTAGCGACAGCGGCCGCGGCCCGGGACTGACCGAGGCCCGGAAAGGGCGGCTTGTGCCGGGCTGCTCGGCCCCGCGGCGCGGGCGCTGGGAGCGGGAACCGGGGAGTGACTCTCGCGTAATGAATAGCTGTCATGGCAAACAAAACAAGTTATTTCTGTTCCCTTGAAATCTGTTTATTTTTCGGAGAGGCGTTTGTGAGTTTCCATTAATAGATCGGCTCGTGAAAAACAGGGCGTGTGAATATGAACGCGGCATTTCCGTGCGAGGGGGGCTCCGTGACCTTATCTTCCCAGCCGGGCTCCAGCTAATGCCGCTGCTGAGTGAGACCTGCCCAGCCAGCCTCTGCCTCGCGAGTCAAGAGCAGCTGGATAGTAGGTCAGCCCAGAGGCGCCTCCACAGCTAGGGCCATGCCAGAGCCGCATTTTGGAAGGGGCCTGGCAGTGCCCTGCCAAAGGCTTCCAGCAGTCGGATCTTTGCTAGTGTACGGGTCCTGTGGATCCCACGCCTTTTTTTTAAGTGTGTGTGTGCGCGTATCTCTATACATATACACGTGCGTGTGTGTATGTATGTAAAATCTGGGGGACCGAGCCCGCTCGCCTTGAGAGGCTTCTCTGCGATCATCTCCCCCACTATAGCGAGAAGGATTCCCGAAGTGTAACAGAGGACAGGATCTGGCCCACTAATTGCAGTGTTAATCGCTTATCTTTACATCGAAGCTGCTGGTGAGAGAGAAAATCGTGTGCCAACCAGGACGGGGCCCACAGGAAGCTCGTGGTTTCGTTCCACTTGCAAACGAGCGTGCACAGTCCACCTCAAGGCGACATCCCCTTAGGTTGGGGGCGAGAGGTTTTGCCTCATTCACTGCATTATTAACGTTTTTATCCTCTCTACAAACGACCTGAAATATGTCAGGATCCGCCCCAATCCCAGGCTGAATTTCAAAGAGCAAATGTTGTGGTTAGACTATCACTGCGATCCCCAGCGTGGTTTGGCTCAAAGGGTCACCTCCATTCCCGCAGGCGTGCCAGGGAGTGCGGGCAAGGAGGATTACTGGGAACGGGAGAAACCACCCCAAGAGGAAACAAGAGTTAGGGTCTCGGTACGAAGCACTGCTTGGCCTGCAGACGTGCACGGCACCTTATGCGGCGGAAACTGGGCAAACGGCTCTGGCTTCTGGTCATACCGCTGTGACCAACGCGCAGCTACCGCCTTCATGGTCCGTCCAGAGGACACAGCGAGACTCTTCCAACACGAGACCGGGCTCTTCCGCTAACAGGCACACAGCGGCCCACCGCCCGGGGAGCCTGCCCGTCCTCCCGCCCCCGCCGCGGCCGCGGGGGTGTCGCCAGGTTGTTTCCTTGGGGCCCCTAAAGCGGAACAGCCTGGCCAGTGCTTAACCCCGCGCTGAGACGAGGCCCTGGGACTACAAGTGTCAGAGGAGGCAGCGAAATCCTACTCAAGGGCCTGTTTGCAAGGCAACGAGCCGGGGAGGCTGGGTCGGCAGAGGCAGAGGGAGGCGTTGTAGCTTTTGTAGCTCTAGTTCTTCCTGGAAAAGCAACCCCCCGTGTGCAGGCTCAGAAAGGCTTTATGTATCTGCCTAAGGCGGGGCAGAACCGGCCGTGTCCAGCGGCTGTGATTTCAGACACACCGGAGTCAACCCGGAGTGACTCCTTTGACGCCCATGGAGTGAACCTCCAGCTTTACAGCGGTGTAACAGAGCACAGTCTGTCCCGTTGTCTTTTAATAGGAGCTAAATTGTAACGAAAGTGGGGGAGGGATCTGATGAGTGACAGGAGAAAACCCTTAGGATTTCTCCCTGAGACTGCTAAGATTTCCCTGTCTCTGGTATCTAGCAGCTCTGCCCGTGTGAGTGTCAGGATTTCATATCCCAGAACAAAGTGAAATAAACAAACATACGAGGAGTTTAAAGAAGAGATGACACACAAACAAAGCGGAGGGTTTCGGATCACTCAGCCTCTTTTGCTCGTGGATCCTTCTCCTCCCTGCACGGTTCGGGCTAACTGCAGATAAGACGAAGAAGTGGTGGCAAAATTATTTGGAGGCTAAAAATCAAAGCCCTGCATCCGCGACTACCTGCATCCGCATCGGGACGGCGGTGTTTGGCTAAACGCCTTAATGAGAGTTGCCTCGTTTGTGTTTTGATCGCGGATCAGCTGGTTTTGATCGGGCCGGAAAGACACTGCTGGTCTTATCGAGAACTGAGGCTGTTGCACATTGAGCCGCCGCCTTATCTTTCATCTTCATAATCGTTTGCCACTAGCGTGTGTGGAATCGTCTTTGGCTAAGAGCTTATTAAACAACGACGGTTTAACTCGCTTTCTGACTGAGAACGACTTACCCAGAGATCTCCGGGCTTTCAAATTACTTTTATTGATCCGAAGATTTTGTTCTTTGGAATGTGACCCTGCTTGGACTTAACAGCTAATCAGAAAATGCTACAAGAGCGCTTTGTAAATCACCTTGCGCGCTCCCCAGCCCCGGCTCCGGCGCACCCGCCCACGCGCACGCACGCACCCTCCCGCGCCCGCGCAGCCCGGGAGCTGTCTCTGGTGCTGCACGCGGCCTCGGCCTCGGCCGCCGGGACAGCCGAGCGGGAGCGGCTCTGCCGCCGGCGGAGCTTGCCTGCGCCCCGGCCCCGGCCCCTGGAGAGCACTGCCAGGCCGCCCGCCCCGGCGCAGGGGGCTGCGGAGCTGCGCTGGGCCTGGCCAGGCGGCGGCGGCGGCGGGGGAGGCCCGGCCCGGGCGGGCGCACGTGGGGCTCGCTGTGCTGCCAGGGGTAGCAGCTGCGGCTGGGAGAATCCCTCTGCAGGCCGCCCGGGAGAGCCAGCGAGGGGGGACACGCGTATGCAGCAAACTGCGGGCAGAGGATTCCCTGGTGCTGCGGGAGGCCACGGGATAACGATGAGCTCCGAGGGGCAGGGAGCTGCCCACACACTCGCTGGCACCCCCGGGAGCCGCTAAGGGCAGGGCCGGCGCTCCTCTGCCCCAAGGTGTTTCCGTGGTTAAACGGGGGAGGGCGGCGGGATGGGGGGGGCGTTGCACCTACACTGGGGAATCCGGAAAACTCTCTTGCGGGAGGCCGCGGTCCTGGTTCGGCTGGAGTCAGACCCACTAGTACTTGGCTGCAAAAGCAGCCACATGCCACCAGGAGCCGCTTAAACGTTAATTAAGTTTCCCATCGGGTCTTCGATAATTTGGGAGGTGGAGCAAACGTCAGGCTTGACACAGGTACTGGGTGCGTTTGCTGGAGCAAAGCACGGCTCAGCCCCTCTTTTTCTGCCTTGTAGCAAGTCAGTGCTTTTAGGAAACCAACAAAAATGAAACCCGAAACAATTTTTAAAAACCCTCAGAAACAATCAAACAGCAGCAAAAACAAAAACAAAAACCAACCAACAGCAGCAACTTTGCACGTTCGCAACATTGCGCCAGGACTTTTAATACTGCTCGAGTGCATTTAAATAAGTGCGCATCTGTAGCATGTTAAACATTAGCCGGGCTCTTTCTAGTAAGGAAAGCCCGGTCTAATTAGCTCCAGAAGCTGCAGCTCCTCGCAGGAAGCGGGTTTCCCTTTCTCAGAATGCCAAAAAAAAAAGTCGGGGGGTGGGGGGCAAGGACAAATGAAAGGGCTGCTCAGCCCGTGGGAGAGTCTGCACCGAACTTCAGCCAGGGCTCCTGGCTCACTTGGGAGAGTGAAAGGAAAAGGGGAGCTCCCTTCTCAAATCCTGCTTGTCTAACACACTCCTGTAGGAGCACGATTGGGACTGAAAAATACATTTCGCAAGTGGTCTGGCATTAAAAAAAAAGAAATAAACTAAATTAAACTAAAAATGGCATATACAGCACAACAATTTTCCTAAAACCCATCGGTTTAAATAAAATCCCCTATTTCCCACTAAACTAATCTATGTTAACTTTGTATCGGTGGAATGGCGAAGGGGAGACAATCACGAAAAATCCGTCTCCTTAAACGAAAGTCCGAGAAAAGCTGAAATCTAAACACTTCCACAACTTTGCTGCTGGAGCAAACCAACTATTTCCAACGCAGAAGTAATGCCTTTTGATACGAGAAAAAGGCTTCAGCTGCCAGGACAAGCTGCTCAACGGAAAGTTCAGTGGGGTTTTGCTCCAGCTACTTGCAGCCGGGCGGGGGGCAAAATTACAGAGTTGTTTGTACCTAGAAGGAGAAACCAAGCCGAGGAGTCACTGCCAGCTCCTGCCTGACCGGGAGAGGGAAGAGACACGAAAATCATTTTGCAGCGTTTGGGGGTTTTGTTTCCCTCCCCCCCAATTTCTGATGATTCTGACTCTTTTGCAGCCACTCTCCGGTCCCCTCGGGTAGGTTTACTGCAGAGAGCACCGAGCCCAACCCAATCCTCAGCCTAATTTATGGGGGTCACTCTGATTAATTTCGAAAGCCCTAATAAGAGAGGCATCGGCTGGCTGCGTCGCCCTGGGTAGGGGCTGCTCTGTATAATTTCGTTAGCCCCTGCACAGACGCTGGGTGATTGTCAGAGTCCGCTGTGACAAGGGCAGAAAATGAGGTAGGCGTATCCGAGGCCTCTCTCCCCTTTTGTTAGATCAAGGCAGAGGTCAATATGGTTTTAACGCAAATTTATTAGCAGAGAAATCAGCAAACCATTCCCTAATTAGCAAAGCCCAATAAATGTGCCCGCAGGCTCTTTCTTTTTCGCTAGCAAACCCGCAGCAGAGACCTAGCCCGCCACAGCCCTCCGAGGAGGCGATGATACCGGCCCTTATGAATGTTTTATGGGTAATTGCTGGATATCTTTCAAATTTCAAGGCAGAGCCCGGGCGCCGCGGCTGGGGCTGAGCTGATGGAGGGCGGCAGGCGGAAAGCTGGAAATCACAACCTGTGACTGTCTCTCGCCCAGCGTTACCTTCCTCAGTCTCGCCCCCTCCCCCCGCCCGCCACGTCCCCTCCCAAGGTCAGCGCCTCTCCCGGAGCCCGGGGCAGCCGCCCGGCCTCTGCGGCCGAGGGAGCGCCACCCCGGCCGGCCCCGCGGCGGCGGGCAGGGCCAGGCGGCCGAGAGGCGGGAACGGGGCGCGGGCGGCCCCGGTTGCGGGGGGCAGGGATCTGCGCCCTGGATCTGCCGGGATTTTCTCTCTCTCTGTCCCTAATTGCCCGCCCGGAGCCTCCTCCCGCTTGCTGTCTGGCCTGCTCGATGTCCCCAGCACTGCTGCTCCGGAACAGCTGCCAGGCTGGGGGCGCCGCATTCCCGTTTCCCAGGCGCCAGGTCACCCCACCCCACGAGCCCGTTCCGCCTCCCTCTTGCATATTCGGGGACACGAGCACACACCAGCTACGGCCGCAAGGCCAGCCCTGCCCCTGGCTCCCCCAGGCCCTTCTCGGCCCCGCACCCCCTCGCCAAGGCTCAACAGCAGAAGGGCGGGGAGGCGCTGCGGGCTGCCCCGCACAGCCCGGGGCCCGGCCGGCTCCCGCCCGGTGCTGAGCACGGAAATCAGCTGACTTGCGGCCCCACGTTTGTTACAAAAAGATAAAGTTTATTTCTCTTTTTTTCCCCTCCTTTTCTCTCTGTCTCTCTCGTCACTTTCAGTCACCAAAAAACAAAACAAAAAAAATTTAAAAAATCTAAATGTCGCCATCTAAGCATTTATTGTACTGAATCCGAACAGACACGGCAGGGCGCGGGGGCACAGATCATGGCGGTTGCTTTCTTTTCTTTTCTTTTCTTTTCTTTTCTTTTTAAACTAAGGTACCGAAGTGATTGGTTTTGGACAACAGATAATAAATAGGGTGTCTGGCTCGGCGCGCAGTCCGCCCGAGGCCCGCGGCTCCGAGCTCGGGCCACGCCGCCGCCCGGAGCGCCGCGGGGAGGGCAGCGCACAGTCCTCCGGGCCCGCTGGCCTCCGGCCGGGCCGTGCGGGGAGGGGCGGGCCGGGGACCGCTCTGTCCTCAGAGTCTGTGGCCGGCCCTGCCCGGCTGGCTGTCTCGCAGTCCGAGCGCTAAGTCCCGCGTCTCCCGCCTGGCAAGAAGGTCTCGAGGTTCGGGTCGGGGGTGGGTTTGTTTCACTTACTGCAGCAGCTCTGGGGTCATGGCTCTCAGAGTCCCTGCTCTGGTGCACTCGCCTCCTGGGTGGCTCCGGGACTCGCTGCTCGCCCCCTGGGTCGCTCCGTTCCTCCTCCGTGCGGCCGGGTCGGTTGCGGGGCCGCTGGCTGGCACGGCCGTGCTCTCACCGCGGGTGCGGGGTGCCCGGCAGCGGGTTGGCCAGGGGGTTGAGCGCCGGCTGCCCGCCGGGCCCCAGCCCGTGGATGAGCACCCGGGGCACCAGGGGTCTCTGGAGCTGGGGGTGCGGCGCGGGGGGAGTCCGGTACATGCTGCTGTACATGGCCGCGGCAGCTGCGGCCGCCGTCGTGCTGTCCATGCTGCCCAGCAGGCTCGGGTGGTAGAAATAGGGAGAGGGGAACATCCTCTGCAAGGCGGAGTAGTTCCCGGCCTCGGCCAGCAGCTCCAGGCCCACCGCCGTCTGCCGCTTCCACTTCGTCCTGCAAGAGACAGAGCACGCGGCGGCTAGGGGCAGCAGGGCGGCCCCGCCGGCCACGCGAGCCCCTTGCCCCGGGCCTGCCCGCCGCCAGCTCCGCGCGGACTTCGCAGGGGGCAGCTTTCCTCCCGGGGCCGACAGCTCAGCGCGAAACACCCCTCCCTGCTCCCACCCGCCCGCAGCAAGGGCCAGGCCGGGGCAGCGGTCCCCGCAGCCGCCCGGATCACCTCGCGCCCAGGTGCAGCCGCAGCTCGCAGGCGGTGCCAGGGCTGCGTCGCGGCCGGGTGCTGCCGCTCCGCCATCCCGGAGAAATGAATAAACATGGCGCGGCGCTTAGCCTGGCTGCGCCTGACACTAATGCTGCCCGACAGAATGAGGGTGGCTGCAGCCGTACGTACCGGGCCAGGAGCGGCTGGATGGCAGAGCCGGCAGCAGCGCGCCAGCCCGACCCCGGCCGGGGCACGGGAGCGGCCGGGAGACCAGGCCGGCCGCTCGGGCCTGGCGGGGCAGTGGCAGGGCCGCGGGGGAGGGCAGGGGGGGCCACGGGCGCGGGGAGCGACTCCACATAACGCGCTTGCCGCGGGACCGGGATCCGCGCCCGCTCGGGAAGCGAGACCGGCGCGGCCCACGGGGTGCTCGTGTCCGCATCAGGCCGCCCTTAGCCTCTGCCCTGAGACAGATCGTGTTGGCTGCGAACCGGAGGCAGCTGAATCTCGGGGGAGCCGGGCTCTCGGCGCGGGGAGGCCCGGCCTGTGCGTCCCAGGGCCCGCGCTCCTCGGCTAAGCCTGCCCCCGGCCCAGCGGAGGCGCCACGGGGGGTTATTTTTCCCCGCCGCCTTGAGCCCCCGGAGGGCCGCAGCAGCCGGCCCGGCCCGCCGCCCTTACCTGCGGTTCTGGTACCAGGTCTTGACCTGCGTGTCGGTGAGGTTGAGCGCGGCCGCCAGGTCCATGCGGTCCTGCACGCTCAGGTACTTCTGCCGCTCGAAGCTGCGCTCCAGCTGGTTGAGCTGGTGGTCCGAAAAGGCAGTCCGCGCCTTGCGGGGCTTCTTGGCTCGCACCGGGGGGCTGTCCCGGCTGCTCGTGATCTCGCGGTCGCCTTCCTCCTTTGTCCCTGCGAACAGTTCACACGCACGGCTCAGTGCTCGCGGGCCGGGCCGGGCCGGGGCGCCCGCGACCCCCTTCCCCCAGCCCCGGGGGCTGCCCCCATCATGGACAATTCCCGCGGCCGGCGCCCTGCCCCGCCCCGGGACACCCGGGCCACGCTGGGACAAGGTCCCGGTGACCGCGCCGAGCCTTGCGGAGTTTATTTGTCAGCTCGGGCTTCTCGCCGCGCCGCCGGGAGATCGATACGTCAATCCAGCTCTGTTTGTACCAGTTTTTGCAACGCTCCTGATCTTCCCTGCAGGAAGAACAATAATCTCCCTAATTGACCCACTGGGG
The DNA here is from genome assembly GCF_052110815.1 of Crocodylus siamensis. Classification (NCBI taxonomy): domain Eukaryota; kingdom Metazoa; phylum Chordata; order Crocodylia; family Crocodylidae; genus Crocodylus; species Crocodylus siamensis. The sequence goes on from NC_143399.1 coordinate 31,334,432, forward strand.
AGGATGGTGCACACACGCACACACAAAAATCGCCAGCCCAGGCTGCTCCATCTGGCTCGGGCCCCGCCTGCAGAGGCGAGGCGAGGCAGCAGCTCGCTGCGGCGCCCGGGAGCGGCTCCCGGCTCTCGCCTCGCCGAGCAGCCGAGGGGCCACACGACAGAGACGTGTCCCCTCAGGTCCCGGCCCCGGGGCACCCCGGCTGGCTCCCCCGCCACTCACCCCCAGGTGTGAGGTGCCCTCGCCGCCCAGCCGGGCCACGGGCCTGAGATTTTAGGAGACGAGGGAGGAAGGAAGCGCGAGTCTTTCTGAAGGCGCTCCGGCACAAATAGGAAGTTTTCGCCTTCCCGTAGCCAGGCTCGGGAACCGGGGCCTTAATCACGCGCCCCTAAAGCCCGGCGCGTGGTGTTTGCACAACACGGGAGTCATTTCATCGCATTTGCATTTGAACATAAACAAATTCGTTACAAAAAAAAAGCCCCAACACGCGGTTATTTCGGGTTATTTTTTTCCTCCTCAAATATAATGCGCCCGAGAGGGAGAAGGGCAGAGCTCGGGGGCTTATTCGGTGGAAAGAAAAGGCGGGGACAGGAGCGCGGCAGAGCTCCCGGTCCCCTCCGCACGCGAGCAGGCCGGAGCTGGGCCGCGGCCGCGGGTCTTGGCGCCGCAGGTGCCCCGCGCCGAGCAGGGCAGAGCAGCGGGCTCCGCGGGGCGGCCGCGCCTACTCACCGTGGCATTTGAGCTCGCTCTGCGGGTCGTCGCGCTTGTCGAGTTTGGCTTTGCTGTCCTCCTGCTCTAGCTTTGGCCTGAAGCTCTCGCCGGCGGCGTTGCCTTCTTGCTTCGGGGTGTGGTGGGGAGAGGAGACGCTGGTGCTGTAGGGCGCACACGCCGCCAGCGGTTTGCTGTCGCCCAAAATGTCTTTAATTAAGAAGGAAGAGGTGGAAGTCCGGGGGGCAGAGCCGGCCGAGCCCAGCTGCGGCGGCGGCGGCGGCGGCGGCGGCTGGGGCGAGCCCTGCAAACTTGGCGGCGGCGGAGGCGGCTGGCCGTGGTGGAGGTGGTGATGCTGCGGGATGCTCTCTGGGACCAGATGCGGCTCGGGGTGCTCCATGGTGACCGAGATGGGCGAGGAAGGCGCCGTCCCCACCGTGTCTATTTCCGAGCAGGGGGACGGGGTGGCTTGGGCTCGAAAATCCGCCGTCCTGGCCTCGCTGTGCTGGCGGAAGTCTCCGTTCATCACGCCGGGGCTGCCCGAGCTGGCATTAGACAAAATCGTGTCTATCCCAAAGCTGGACCCGCTAGATCCTTCCATCGCGGCCATTCAGAGCGGCGCCGTCATCCCGGTCCTCCAGCCGGGCTCCCTGCGCGGCCGAAGAGCAGCCCCGGCCAACGCGGATCGATAAATAAAAGCGCAACGAGGGTGTCAGTGCCTTTACAACAAGAAAGGAAGGAGGAGGGGGCCGGGCTGGCACCTGCGGCGGGGGCAGAAAAGAAACGACCCCCCTCCCCCGAAAAAAGCCCGGCAGCGCGGGGAGAGCCGGGGCGCGGGGACTGGGCGGCAGCGCGAGGCGCGGATCACACGTGCTGCGGCGGGGCTGCTCACGGGGAGCTACGGGGCGGCCGGGCTGCCCCGGGACACGGCATCGCACCGGGCGAGAGCAGGGGCACGGGGTAGGGGCTGCCGCTGCTGCGGGCTCCGCGCCCGCCTCTCGCCTCCGCCAAGGACTTATTGAACTTTCTTGGAAAGTTGAGCGCGGGGCAGGCGGCGGCGGCGGCGGCGGCGGGAGGAGGAGACGCGAAGCGGGGCGGACTCCGGCCACTGCCGCGCGCTTCCCCGCGCAGCCCGGCTCCTCTCGGGCGCAGCGACTCCCTCCCGTGACGTCACGGCCATTGCAGGCGCGCGCCCCCCTCGCTTTATTATAAACCCTGGGTTTGTTTCGCCGTGCAACGCGAGCCCCCATTGGTGGCCTGCGCGGCGGAGGCCGACGCCGAGGAGCCGGCAGCCAATGAGCTCCGGGGACCGGGGTCCTTGTCAGCTTTTGCGCTGGGCTGCTCTTTTTTAGCGTCGCCAGGATTCCTTCCCCAGTCCGGGGCTGAGCGCGGCTGCCAGCATCACCGCCACCATCACAATAGTAATAGTAATAATAATCATAGTAGTAATCATAATACTGATGGTGATGCTGTGCCCTGTGTCAAGAGATGGGGAGGGAAAAACGCAGCGGTGCTGCCTCTGCCTGGTGTTTGAAGGGGGGCGCTGGGGTAATGGAGGGCGGGGGCAGGTAGGGGAAGCCGGGCAGCATGGAAATGAAACGCAGCTGCCCAGCCCGCTCCGTCCGTCTCGCATAGGTCGAGAAACGGAACCGCACATGCATCAAGCACGAACTTTCCAAGAGCTGCTTGGTCCCCCGCCTGCCTTCCCAGGCCCTGCACCCACTGCCCGGCCCGGGGGAGCCTGGGAGCCCGGTTTGCAGGGCACGCCGGGCTTTGCCTTTCTACAGGAGGAAATGGAGGGCTCCAGCTCGGAGCTGAGCTCTCCGGGGGAAGCGAATTGAAGGGGAGAGGAAAGCCTGTCAGAGGGCGAGAAGGAGCCAGTGCAGCACCCAAGGGGGTTAGGCAGGCGGGCAGGCGAGGGAGCCAGAGGCGCAAGCGACCGCCGAGGCTGGGGACTGGCTTCCCTTGTGCCGGGCTCTGCTTGGAGTCATTAGCCCGCGCGTGCTCCCGTCCTGGGTCCTTCTCGTCTGAGCGGCTCGGTGGAAGGGGAATGGTTACTGCCCATCCGCCTGGGACCGCAGGAAATTATTCCACTGATTCTTTGGAGAGTATCAACTTGTGTTAATTTCTCTAGGACGACTCCAACCTGTCTCTTGTTGAATGTCAGAGTAATGGGAACTGCCAGTGACAAGACGTCGTATTACTCCTGATTAAGTACCGTGTCAACCTAATTAGCAGAGTAATTATAAGGTGCTAATGAATGATTCAAAGTTCTCTGAGTTACATTTTATTTCGAATTACCATCGTAAGGACCCCATGAATCTGAGGTACACCGGGCTGGCATCGCTGCCATGTCAGTCTAAAAGAATATATTTCTTAACTCATCAAATGGCAGCGAAAAGCCTCTGAGCTTTTTTTCCCGTCTTTCCTTCAGCTGCATTAATTAAACAACCGTAAAGCGGGCAAAGGAAAATATCTTTTAAAAAATGACATCCATGCATCTCGATGATCTGCCCTCCCCTCCTCCAGAAAAAAACAATGCCGAGCTGATAGACTGGAATGGACGGGATTGACAAAAATGCAACCGGGGGATGTGCGGGGGCGGGGGCCGCTGAGGAGGCATGTGTGTGTCGGCTGTGCCCGGGCAGATGGAAGGAGATACGGAAAAATAATAGGGGGAGGTAAAACAGGATTAGCCCAGACAAGATATTTAGAGGCGTAATGCTCGGTGATCGCAATAGATAATGCGCTAGAGGAGAGGTATTCACGCTAAAACTGGTATAGTTCAATAGTTCAGGAGAAAACCACAGGGGAAAAAAGGGAAAAAGGAAATGGGTAAATAAAGTACCTGAGTCAGGGCTGAGATAATCTCCTCTGCGGACAGGTGTCTGTAGAGAGCTTCCTTTTGGTAGGAACACAAAAAGGCTTCGCTGTGATGGCTCTTAACGCTTAGCTGAAAACATCCTCCTGCCTTGGCTTCCCCGTCCCAGCAAACCCCCCTGTAACAATCTCTTGCCATAGGTCAAGCTGAGACTCATTGTAGTTATTGATGGATTGCCGGGTTAGGCAGGAAGCAGCCTGAAAAAGGTCGCTATTTTTTTAATGATAGTTTATTTAAGCATGAAAATTCCTGCCCAATGCTACTGAGATAATTAATCCTTGGTGCAGAGATGCAGCAGTCACTTTCCCCCTCTGTACACAGCGACTGGCATTTACTATAAACTGCCGAAAAAATGTCACTGGATGGCAGTGATGACACTAGCTAGGATTCTTTGTCAAATTTATACTAAAAAAAAAAAAGAAGATCCAGGGCATTATTTTTACTGAGTGAAGCCATCAGCATTCCGCTGTGCTGGGTTTCCTAAAGAAATACCCGCATTAAAAGTTGGAGGAAGATTGGTTTCACAGGGGAAAACACATAAAATCCGAGTCTGAGTGATAGCACCACATAAATCAATTATTCCAAATCCTTTATAAATAATTCATTTAAGATTGTTTTTGTTTTGTTTATACGCCTAAAATGACTGAAAAGTCAAAACCGCCCATAGCACAGCTTGTGTTGTGTGGTTAGAAATGTTATCGACTAGTAATATTTAACTACATTGGCAAAGAAATCAGCAATTTGATCCAGTGGAGGAGGATATGTAGGACGAAAGTATTTGTTCTGCTAAAGTATTCCAGCCATGCCAACATTTACATCTGTCCGCTTCCAAACAACGTATGGAGGGTATCACGATTCTCACAATACTTATTAATTACATTATTTTTGTGCGCGTGAAAAAGGGAAGCCGTGATTCAAACGGCATTTCAGGAGCCCTCATTTAGCTGAGGCTCCTGTAAATATATATATGGAAAAATAAGGCAGCCCAAGGCGTAATTCCTGGCTTTGACATTAACCAGAGGCTTGTACTCGAGACTTAAATTCGACATCTGACCACACATTGCTCGCAGGTAAGCCTGAAATACCCCGTCCATAGGTACAGGGCGGGACCTTCATTTGGGGCAATACCTTCTTTATTTTTGCACCAACTCGTTATTTTTAAAATACCCATTTTAAAATATATATAATCGAAGAGCAGCTGCTGTGAAGAAAGCCTGATTTCAAACGCAGTGCACTTCACCTCGCCGCCCTTGTGTCAGACCAGCCTCCTTGGAGGCTTTGTTCCCAGCACTCCCGGGGTGTCTCCTGGAGCGCTGGCCGGGCCTTGATCTTGGTTCACTTCATTTTAAGCCCAGAGCCTATTTCTCGCGGTTTTCTTCAGGCGTCAAAATAGACGAGCCGCCTCCTGCCCCATCGGCATTTGGGACCTTTCAGTGCTAGAGCAAAAATTTTTGCATTGCCGGCTACGGATCTGCCCTAGAGACACCGGGAGAGCTGTCCAGCCCCTAGTCCTAAAAGGCCTCAAACGTTCAGTCTGTTTTTATTGCTTCTCCTCGGCCACCGCAACCCATTTCCTTGTTGACCTATGTTGGCTTTCCCATCTCCCTTGCTTAGTCTTGATGTTTGGGGTTGGGGTTTTGTTCAGACGCGGCAGCAACGTGGTTTTGAACAGAGCAGAGCCGCGAAGGACAGCAGCCATCTGTTCCCACGGCAGGCTCGTGGGGCGGTGTCTGCTCCCTAGACATGTTTCACGGAGACGTTCCCTACTCAGGGTCCAGCCGCGGCAGGCAGGGAGCGGGGCGGGGGAGCTGCAATGCCGCCCTTGCCCGCTGGGCGGCGATAGGGGTCACCTCCAGGCGCCTATTGTCTCCGGAAGCCCCGGGCCGCGGGGTAGACGGTGCGCGCTTGGAGCGGGGCTTTGCTGCTGTGGCAGGCGGCAGCAGAGCGGGCTTTCTTTAGACAAGCGAAGGCACCAGTCGGTATTTGCACCTTGCAGGCATGCAAAGCGGGGCGCCTCGTCGGAGTAGAAAAGGAGAAAGGAAAGGGCTGGAGAAGGCAGACCCAGAGCAGGACCCCGAGCCGCGTCCCGAAGTCCCCCGCGCCGAGGACGGGCTGCAGCCGCCACGCCTGCCCTGCCCGAGGAGCGTGTCCCAGCTGCCCCCGGGGAGTGGGTGAGCCGAGATGGGATGTTCCACTGCAGTAATCCTTTAACCAACAGTGCGCTCCCCGTCTCGGGCTCCGGCTTTAGGGCTGAAAGCCGCTCAGTGAAGAGTTACCACGCGGGGGGGGGCAGCACTTTCACGGCCTTCCCCGTCTCGGGCACGTTATTGACACGCGCGGGAGCAGCACCCCGCGCAAACTCCGCTGGTTTCTAACCCTAGAGCCGCGTCCCGCCCTCCCGCTCCTACACGAAGGCGGCTAGTCCGGATCCGGGACCGAGCACGGCCCAGGCGGGTTATGCGGGGCTCTAGCACAAGCCCCGAGGTATTCGCGGGGGCTTGGGACAGACCCGGCAGAGGGGCGAGCGCAGCTGCGGGCCCGGGGCCCCGACAGGCACCAGCCGCCTCCCCCTCGGCCGGGGCCGGGGCAGACACAATCAAAGCGATGAGCTGAGGTGCCACTCAGCGGCGCGCGCACCCTCCCCCAGTTAATTACCAGGCAGCTAATTAAAACGGCACGTTGAGCGCTAATCAATTGCTTGATTAGGCTGGGGGCAGTCACCGGAACGGGGAGCGCCCTGGGCCGTCGGGTCCGCCAGCCAGCCCCAGGCGGGCCGGGGCGCTGGAGCTGGCGCACTCCCGCGCCGTCGAGGGGCCGCCCCCCGCGGCTCGCCCGCCTCCTTCCCGCGCGGAGCCGAGCCCCGGCAGGGGGCGCACGGCCGCCCAGAGGGCCGAGGGCCCGGGCGGTCCGCACTGCGCGGGGGAGGGCGCCCCCCCGGCGGCCGGGCCAGCGCCCCTGGGGCCGCGCGGGTCAAGGCGCGGCGGCGTGAGCGCCCCGGCCCGGGCACGGCTCCGCAGCCTCTCGTCTCCAGGCAGGCCCGGCGCACTGTGACTTGTAACAGCCTGAACGTCCCTTTATTAAAAGCTGCTGCTTGACATTTACGCGGTGCCAAGAGGCTCTGCCTGTAATCCGGGCCGAGCGGCGGCTACCCCGGAGCTCTCGCCGCCTTCCCCGGAGCGCCCGGGGTCCGGGGCCCAGCAGCCGTCAGGACGAGCCGGGGCAGCTCCGCGCTTCCCCCGCCCCATCCCGTCCGGGTGATCACGCTCCCTCCTCCTCTGCCCCTTGCCGGAAAGTTATTTAACTTTCTGCTCCGGAGGGGAAAGAAAAGCTGAATGAACCCGGCGCTCAGTGCTACCGCTTTCCCTTTGTCAGATGCTTTCCCCCGCGATGCAGGCGGAGAACATGATCAGAAATGCTCAGGGAGCAGAAAGCACATTGATTCCAGCTTGTTCTGTCCACAGACAGGCCCTGACAAGGTTGT
>NC_143399.1:31348998-31423998 GCF_052110815.1 Crocodylus siamensis
TGAGCTCAGGAAGTGATAAATATACCTCAGATCTCACCTGGCTTTGGTAACCTCTTGACCTGAGCATATAAAGTAATTTGTCTCAGGCTGTTGGTCACAATATTTTATTGCTGTGCCTAATCTTCTAAATAGAGAGCGAGACTGTGACCTCAGTTACACCCTTGTAAATCGGGAGAGACACTTATGGGGCCAGAAGTTCCGATTCAAAGAAGCATCTCTGTTTAGGAAAGCACTGAAGCATGCTCCCAAGTCGATGGGAGTTAAGCACATGCTGAAAATAAGGCACAAGCTTCAATGCTTTCCTGTAGCCAGAATCTATGCCATAGACTACAAGTGTTGTGAACACAGCTCCCCAGATACTTAATGCTGGGGGAAATCATTTATATATTATTACTTTGCCTTTTGAGCTGGTAGATAGCCAGCTTAAATTGGATTTAAATTTAAGTTTCCCATTGAAAATGTAGCTTATGCTTTGCTCAGTGAGGAAGCATCTATGCATGCGTGTGCAAGCATGCATGCATATGTGTATAAAAAATCTTTAGACAGAACATCATGACAGCAAAAGCTTTCAGATGAAAACACGGTGTGAAAATGTATCATGTCTCCTCCCTTTATGTTCTTATGGCAAATGCAAAAGAAATTTATTGTTTAAAATATGTGCAATCATTTTTATCTGATTGCCTGTAGATGCCATATATACCTCTGTAAAGGAGGTACTATATTTTCTGTTTCCTGAAAAGATCCTGGTTTATTACAAGTATGCTTCCATTCTTTTACATGTCTTTATGGGTTTGAAGGGGCTGCTTAGAATTTGTCACTTATTTTTAACAATATAATTTTCTTTGGAAGGAACATTCTTGCTAAGCTTGACATCTGATATTTAATCACATATTGACCACTCAGTATTATTTTAATGCTTCCTGTCAGCTACACTGCAGCAGGCAGAGTTCAAACAACACATTTGCCTGGAGTTCAGTATCCATTTAAATCAAATTTGTCAGCTTTCAATTTTTTTAAATGTAATATTTTATTTTTATTAAATGCAAATGAATAATGCCTTGTCAAGGTAAGGACACGTTTTAATGTGAACAGCTCGAATGTTAAGTGAAATAGGAGCTATAATGCCCTGTTAATATAGTCACATAATTATCTTCATGCTAGAATCTTAACATAACCAAACCTTTGCTTCAGGTTTTATTATTATTGGGAAGCCTCTCAGGTATGTATACCAACACAAAGACACACACACACACACACACACACACACACACACTCCGACATTGCTTTGTGTATGTATATACAAACATATGCACACATTTATAAAAATATTTCTGTGTGAATGTCTATTATTTATATACATTATCCACACTCTTATATTCTTTTTTATTCATTACACATCTTATCTGACTGATGACATGACAGCTCACATATTATTAAAGCTTAATAACTATTCTCACATTCTACACTGCCATCTAAAACCCTTTCAATTTTTTTACCGTAATGCATATAAATATACACATGTTCTATATATATATAGTACAGAAAAATATTTATGTAATTTTTATAAATGTTAGTGTGCATCTATAATAGGCACACATGTGAAAACACACTATGAATATAACACAATGTTTGTGTGGTGTATAGTCCATATGTGGGTTCATATGCATACACTACAGTACACATATATATTCACACAAATGATGGGCAATCTTTTGTGACATTTATCTTTACTCATGAGAAGAGTTATCCCTCATGAAGATAAATGTCAGAGGAGTGATCAGCCATTGTGTGTTCTCAGATAGATAGATGGATGGGTAGCTGATCTAGTCTTATAAATACATGTTTTTACAGTTTTGTAGTTTACAGTGTAATGTCACAAACTGTGATGAAGAAATATATCTTTACTAAGCATTTAAAAAACAATAGATACTTCTAGAACCCCAGCTGTAACAAAATATTCTATTGTTGTAGAGCCGCAGCATAGTTCACGAGATTGGTCATGGGATATTAAGCCTTTCACCTCTTAAATCACTAGTTCAAAACTAGCCCAGGTCACTAGTGGCAAAAACAGTTTCTATCTAACAGCTGTGCAGGGGCCTGTGTGAAATGAGGCAGTGGTCTTTCCAGTTCCTAGTGGACAGGTGTTCCCATCACAACTTTACCATTGCAACTGACACTAATTGGCATGCTTGTCAGCGGAGAGTGTGAGGACTGAATGGGCATGGAGACTTAAGTACCCTTGCCCCCCATGAGGTGCTTCCTCCAGGTCAGGACTGAGGCCTATTGGTGTAGCCATGCAGTGCATTATGATAATACCACACAGCTCTATTTTGAATTGCACCATTCATGAAAGCAGTGCTCCAAAATGCTGTCCTGAGTCACTAATGCAATTATATGGGGAATAATAACAGCAGAGGGAGGGAGACATCCAGGGCTTACATAAGGTTTTCTAACGACATTTGAAAAGAGATGGCGAACCAATGAAATGGAGAGTTTTGGGAAAGCTGCTCCAAAGGGTCAGAGGAGTTCACACTATCAGTAACCAAAATCTGTGGTGAGCCAGGTACTGGAAGAGTGGTGGACACAGGTGGCTGCTGAGGTGGTTTTGAGGAGGTGCAGGGAAGGTTTATAGTGCATCCTATTAATGCCTTGTGCCACCAGGATGCCTATTGCAGTCTGAGCACTGTTCACAACTTCTGCCCCTAGTGAGATGTCTGCATGGAAGTGGGTAACAGTGATGCCATCTGCTCGCTGGGTGAATTCTTAGGTTAGCACAGAATAGCGTAACTTGTGACTCCCTGAAGGAGGCAGTGTGAATGGAGTTCAAAGACAATAAGCCAAATTTGCAAGATAGCAAGAGGCATTTATAGAGTCACAGCATTTTGTGAGAGATGATGGATTGGTGGCACAAATACATTTTTGGTAGAGAGAGAGAAAAAATTTTGAAGTGCCCGTCACATTTATACAGACCCCCCAGAGAGGAAATGCATTGCTACAGAGTGTAAGCTCTGCTGTGGGGGTTCAGCAGCTCCACAAAAAATACCAGCCCAGTGCAATTGGCCTCCTGCCTCCTTTAGTGATGCTCCTAAATTGACCAGGAGCTTTCTACACAAAGCTTGAAACATTGGTTCAGGTAGGTCAGCTGGACTTAGGCTTCTAGCCTGATAGATAAAATGGGAAATTACCAAAACAAGGGCAGCCCAGTAGATGGGAGTCGGGGCCATTTCTAGTTCGTTGCATGAGATCTACATTTGCTAACATTCACATCTGTATACAAATGGAAGTAGAAGCCAATGGAACTATCCAGGAGCTCTTCTTCTCCAGAGACTGAGTGCACAGCTTCCTCTGAGGCATGGTGAGGGCTTAATGTTTTAGAGGGCTTTAATTTACTAAATTACAACAGCATGGCATTCAAAATACCTACAACTATTACTCTGTCAGAAAAGCAGATAAGTAAACAGACTTTGGGCCTGGCCTCTTTCACTCCTTTGTACCTTTTCTCGAATCAGCAGCAAAAAACAAAACAAGCAAACAAAAATACCCACACTGAGGTGATGATTCTGCGGTGCTTACTCATTCTGTGAGCACCTACTCATGTATGCAAGCACACTGCCTTAAACAATTCATTCTCCCAGGGCAAGCCTGTTTTTTCTGGTAATCATCCCTCATACGCTGAGCTACTTCCAAAAGGTGATCATTAGGGCTGTGTGAAGCTTCCGGTAGTGATTCGATTCGGAGGAGATTCGGCCCGACTAGGTGGCTGAATCTCTGAATCCGAATGAAATCAGGGGACCGATTTAAAGGCCCAAATCAATTCAAAGCTCTCTGAATCTCTGGGAAAGATTCAGAGAGCTTTGATGATTCAGGCAGTCCCAGGTGGGTGCGGCAGGGAGCTGCAGCCAACTCCCAGCTGGTAAGTACTAGGGGCTGGGGGAGGGGACCACGGGGGGGACCCCTGCCAACCTCCCCAACTGTCCTGATCCCCCAGCACCCCCCTGCCCCACCCGCTCCCCTAGCACCGCATGGCTGCCCTTGCCTGCTCCAGCTCCCGGTACTTTAAAAAAAACCCCAGTACTCACCAGGTACTGCAGGGTGGGGGGCAATCCCCATTGCCCGCCACTGGCCCACTCTGCATGGGGGGCTCCCCAGTGCCCCCCACAGGTGCCCCGCCCAGGCCAGCTCCGGCCTTTTAAGAACCCCTCTCCAAAAGCCCCCCGACTCTGCTTCTGGTACAGCCTTGGGGTTTCAGGGGCTCATGCAGAGCCCCCCATGAGGAACGGGGCAGTGGGAATCGCCTCCCAACCCCCACCAGCAGGAACAGTAAGTTTGGGGTTTTTTCTTTTATTTTATTTTCTTAAAGGGCTGGAGCATGGGGAAGTGGGGAGCAGCAGGGATCATCACCCACCCAGCAGCACCTGCTGAGTCAGGGCTTTTTTTTTAACAAGTGCCAGGAGCTGGGGCAGTCATTGCAGGGCTGGGAGGGGGCGGGGGATGGGCCTGGCCTGGCTGATTCGGAGATTCAGAGATTTGGCAGCAGCTGAATCTTCAAATCAGATTAGGCTTAATCAAATCAGGACAGTGATTCGGATCACCAGATCGAATCACTGTGCCCCAAATCGTCCGAATCTGAAGCGAATACTAGCCGCTTTGCACAGGCCTAGTGATCATGATTAATTAAATATTAAATACATATTCATTATTAGTTCCCCAGCCTTTCTGGTGACTCAAACACATCAGTAAGTTGGAGAGGTTCCATATTTTCATGCATTTTATTTCATTTCTTTTCTTATCTTTACAGACTGTACACCTAGGTAATTGACCTTTTTCACAGCACTCCTCCTTCCTTAGCAGCACATTTTTCTCCTTAGACTATACTCTATATTCAGATATAAGTCACTTTAAGCCCTGCTATAAACATAAAAAGCTAATTCCCTATTCTTCTCCATTGTGCTCTCTCATTTGCCCTGGTGTCTAGGTGGTTAGACTGCTAGGGTACTCAGATTATTGTCTATCATACCAACCACTGTTTCCTGCAATTGCTAGTGCTTTAACTACTTAGGATTTACTTCTAGTGAAATAAATTGGAGTTATGACTAAATGGAGACACCAGAGATGAGATTAGCCCTATTTAATTAATCTGTCTATCACATAACTTGAAAGTAACAACAATACATTGACCCATGAATTGTTTCAGCTTTTGGTTTGCACCTGTGTTGGTCAATCATGCCACAAATAGATCAAGTGTTTTGCAAATTATACCTTTTCACCCCAGAACTGGTGTAGAGAGAGCCTTCTCAGGCCAACTTTCTTGTATCCTAAATATCCAGGATTGTTCCTGGGTCCACAGTCACTGGATCAGCCCTGATCAGGACAGCTTGGCCATGTCTACGTCAGACACTGACTGCAGTCGTTTAGTACTTGTGTAAACCAGTACTAAATGACGGCACAGTAAAATGAGTTACTGTGCAGTAGCACCGATTAATCACTTTTTTGTGATGCTACTGCACAGTAGACCAGTGTAGTAGCATCACGTCACTGTTGTTGCCATGCAACACTACTGCACAGTAGTCTCGGGCTACTGAGCAGTCAGCGTCTCATGTAGACATGGCCCTTGAGAAGTGTTTTGCTTCCATTCTTAAATGTTAGAGCCCGGTTCTTCATTTTCTGGTTCAAAGGTTCTATCCTTCGTTTTCTAGTGCAAGGCAAGTTATGAGAGAGCATCCAGAAGACTGTATTCTAAATAGAAAAAAACAAACAGAGAGGGTTAAGGAAATATAGAAAGTCTCCATTACTTTTTTGGCACTTGAGTATTATAAAGAAATAGAACATATTAGCAATAGATTTATTATAAGGCTACATTGCTATCCTGGGTTTCTAGAGTAGCTTCAGATCTCACTGACCTCAAAAGACTTATTGCAGTTTTATATCAGGGTCACCGCATTCACAATGTGGTACTCAGGGTTATATGCAAACAGCTCTTATTTCATACCATGGTCTGTATTGTCATCAGAAACCCGTTGTTGAAGTGCTTCTTTGTAACCTGAAGATACAGGCTGTCCTCGAACTTACAACACAATTGGTTCCTGAAAACCTCATCTCAAGTTGAAATGTTGTAACTCGGAATCGATTTTCTCATAAGAAACAATGTTATAAATGGGGGATTGGTTCCTGAACCAAGCCCCGATACCCTATTTTCACCAAAAATACCCCAGAATTTTGTACTTGATCAATTACAGATGAGTAATATAGCTACCTTAATGTATTTATATTGTAAATAGCAATCATATTGATTTGGAAGGACTTCTTTGAGGTGACTTTGCTGGACTTTTTGAAGGGCTGGACTTTTTGAAGGGTTGTTGGCTGGAGTCTTCTCAGGAGCCTTGGCTGCAGGTTTTTCTGGAGTCTTGTCTGCTTTCTTAAAGAAAGTGTCTGAGGAAGTTTGGACAGATGTTCTCCAGGGAGATGAGCAATACAGTGAACTTGTTCGCTGGCATGGTGTCGCATCGGATTAAGCGTTATAAAGTCAAAACAGCATGACCAACAGATTGAGGGAGGTGAGGCCCCCCCCCCCACTATGCAGCACCAGTCAGGCCACAGTTGGAGTACTGTGTCCAGTTTTGGGTGCCGCACTTCAAGAGGGATATGGAGGATCTGGAAAGGGTTCAGAGTAGGGCCACCCGCATGATTAGTGGTCTCCATGAAAGACCCTATGAGGAGAGGTTGAGAGATCTGGATCTCTTCAGCCTATACAAAAGATGGCTGAGGGGTGACCTTGTGACCGCCTATAAATTTATCGGGGAGGACAGCAGGGAATTGAGGATGCTCCGTTTTCCAGAGTGCCCCAGGGAGTAACTAGGAATAATGGGTGCAAACTAGTGGAGAGTAGATTTAGGTTAGACATTAGGAAAACATTTTTTACAATAAGGGTGGCCAGAGTCTGGAATGGGCTTCCAAGAGAGGTGGTGCTGTCACCTAACTTAGAGGTCTTCAAGAGGAGGCTTGCCAATCATCTGGCTGGAGTCATCTGACCTCGGTCCTCTTTCCTGCCAGGGGCAGGGGGCCGGACACGATGATCCATTGGGTCCTTTCTGACTCTATAATCTATGAATCTATGAATCATACAGTTGAAACTGGGTGTCAATTTATAAATGATGTATGTGTGAGACATTGTAACTTGAAATGTTGTAAATCGAGGACTGCCGGTACCTCATTTGGTATTATAAAAGCTAATATGCCAATTACATCCTGTTCAAGGAATGAGTATGTTCAGTGTGGGCCAAATCCTGGGGTCCTTAATTGGTCCTGGCTTTGTGGTGCAGTGGGCATGTCTGCACATGCATTAATGTGCTTTTCGTAATGTACATTAAATTTAGTACCTCCAATGTGAAGTACTAAGTAAATGCATATTTGGCTGCCTTAATGTGCAGTAGCACAACTGCACACCTTTTAGGTGAAGCTTTATGCACAGTAGTCTATTTTACTGTGCATTAGTGTAATAGCACAGTTTTTATGTGATGCTTTAATGTGCAGTAAAATAGGCTACCACGTGTTAAAGCACATGTGTAGATGCACCCTCTATCACCTTAAAGCTTCAATCAAGTTATCAGAACCCCTTTGTACTCTAAAAAGACAGTGTGTACCTCAAAGAGCTTTCAGTCCAAAAGGAGAAGTAATGGGTATGTACAACAACAGGTGGGAGGAATGAAGTTGATGCAGAGCCCATCATTTTTAGAGCAGTATCCTCTTAATCTTGTATCAGTGAAGAGCTCCTTAAAGTCATTCCAGGGCAAGAGGAGGAATAGTGGACAGTGTATACTATTTCCCAAACCACCCCACTAAAAATGGTCAGGCTTTATTTCTTTTCCACTGCGTTCTTCCAAACTATGTAAACCACTACCTGCAATAAAACCTCCTTGTTAATATGTTACCTTTTGGGAGACTATTAAGACCTTGAATTATACTCCAAAACTCTTTTGGCACATCTACATGATATGTTTACTGCACAGTTGACTAATTAACTGTGCAGTAAACTTCTCAGCATCTACACATGCGCCCCTGTTAGGGCACAGGAAACTAATAAACTCCACAGCAGAACAGTACTTGTGAATACAAGTACAGTAAAATCTCTGTTATTTTTCTGTTATCTTTCTCCCACCCAGATGCAGCAGGGAGAGTGGGAGAAAGCTTGCACACAGCAGCTACTGCCACTGCTCCATGTGCTGCCCCCCCAACCTGCGCTCTGCCAGTCAGACACGGGGGGGGGCAGGGGAAAGCTTGCATGTGGCTGCCACTGTCACCCGTTGCCACTGCCACATTCTCCCTTCCCCCCACTCCACATTATCTGAAAACCCTGCCAGGATATTTCAGATAACCAGAGTTTTTACGTAACCAGCAATCCCCTTACCCTGGGGTGGCAGGTAACAGAGATTTTACTGTACTATCCTGCTGTGGAGTTTTTTCCCCATGTGAAGCAACACACATGTAGATTCTGACCGGCTGGCTGGGGTACAAGGGTGCTTCAGTGCCAGGGTTGCATGCCAGTTAGTCCCACACTGAAGCACTCTTGTGCCCCAATCAACCCCTCCACAGCATATTGAGCCCAGCCGGAGCAGCCCTGGGCTGGCAGGCTGACCCCCCTAGGTCCCTGCCAGCTGGGGCTGCTGTGACCCAGGTCAATGTGTTGCAGACCAGGTGCACATGTAGATGCGTGCCTGGGAGTTTCCCAGGAACAATAAACTGCAAAGCAATAAGCTGAGCAGTTTATTGCTGCCCCCTAATGGCCCATGTAGATGCACCCTTTGAGTATCTTCTGAATACTACTTTCAACTCCTGAAAGTACTCAGGCCCCATTATCCACTCTGTCATACCAGATTTATGCCAGTACAGTGTACTTAAAAATCAATGCAGTTATATTAACCTAACACCAGTGTAACCAGAATCAGCCTGCAGGAATTAATGTCCAGGCATTCATGTTCATTCATAATGTCCAAATATAATTAGCCTGTCCAGATTTTTATGATCAGAATGCACATCGTAAGCAACAAGGCATATATACAAATTATAATTGTGCAGTTCAGATGTGGACTGATTTACATAAGAGTACTTAGAATCGCAACTGACCTTTCATACAAATAAGGGTCACTTGTAATTTTTGCCATCAGCATTCAAAATATTTATTTAAATATTATTCATACTTTCTGATTCCTAATATTTCTTTGAAATGTATATATCAGTAAATTGAAAAAAACTTGTGTTATTAGATCTAAGAATAGTAAGGTGTTCTTCATACCAAAACATTGTATAAGCAAAATGGAATATTGCTACAAAATATAGTGCAATAAAATAGTGTTTTGTGTAAACAAATGAGAAATAAGAAGACTATGTGCACACATGTGTGTGTGTATTCCTCTTACTTCTCAAGAAGGCTGTTTTAATTTTTCTTCCCCCTGAAATCCACAGGCCACTCTACAAGTCCTCCATGACAGGGGGTATAGAAAGCGGCAAGCAAGGGGTTCAAGGCATAGGACTGGAAGGGTCAGCTGAAGACAATGGATATTTTGGGTGTGCAAGGACTGTATTGCCAAGCTTGCTATTTGCAAATGTGCCTGCGGTTATGTGTTCAATAGGTAGCACTTATGAATAATAATATGCATAATCTATCTTGTGCCCAAGCAGGAGAGCAAACATAAGTGGACAAGCCTGAAGGCATGTCCATCTATTAAAGGTTGCATATGAATTCTCAACAGAGTTAGAGCAAAACTGTGTTCCTAAACATAACTGAGGGATTTACATGTTTAAGGAAATATGACTAATTGAAAATCACTCATTTGAATGGCTGATTTACATTTCCTAGAGATCAAATTGCTGAGGGTTAAGTGCAATTTTGCACTTGTTTAGAAAATGTTTTCTTTGTTCTTTAAATATTATTTCTTGGTAAAGAATGGAAAGACTGAAAAGTCAAAAACTGAAATCTATAGCTAACCATTCATATATTACTTGCACACACCCTCCCCCCACCAAAGGAATTAAGGTCCCAGTCCTATAAAGATACATATACACCTGCTTCACTGTATGCACCATGAAGGGATCAGATTACATATGGGTAAGTCTACAGCCTTGGGCCTTAGTAATCAAATATGAAAATGATGATGTCAATGTATAGAATGCTATATGAGGCCTAACAAACATAAATGTAGAAATGCCCTATCAAAGTTACTAATCACTAACACTTTGTTTTTCAGGTAATACAAAATAAAGGGAACGCACTTATTTTTAACATAACCCAGAAATATGAAATGGCTTCTAAATTTGCCAGATAACTTACTAAAGGTTCACATTTTTTATCAGGTTTATAAATATATGTATGAGAGTCTATTTCTTTTCTCCTCTTTTAAATCACTGCCACTTTAACAACGAGCAATTTTTAACTGTCTGTCTTGAGTTCACGGGGTACCTGTGGATTATGAAATGCTGGAGAACTGAAGTGCCAGATGCAGTAACTGCCTGGTCCATTGCACTGGTATGAAACTCATCCACACTTACTTACCACTTTCTCACTGAGCATTAGAAGATGCATCTGTAACAGATTTATCAGAAACACTCTATTTTAATAGAGAACCGAGTGAGGAATCCTACTGCACTACTAATAACTGGAAAGGGGAAAAGAAAAAGTGGCCATTTAGCAATGCAAGTTTAAACTGGTGGTTTCATGAGCCAGCATGCACAAAGGAGAAACCCTGACAATAATTGGAGAAGGCCTCAAAACAAAACATGGTTAAGAGACTCTAGGAAAATGCATCAAATATTTGAGCCTCACTATCACTCCTGGTCAAACGGAAATCCACAAGCACAGGAGGAAAAACATGTCTCCAGATCTTGATAGAGCCAGCAGGGGGTTATATTTTGAGCATTAATTCCCTAGGGTGATAAAGAATGTTTGAGCACTGCTGAAATGTATTACATTAAAGGAGTTATCACAGCAAGTACTAGTAAAATACTGTGTCAGATGAGTTTCTAGCCATGGATTTCCTTGCATTATACCTGTGGGTGTTCCAGAAAACAAAATGAAATGCTGAGAAAGAGCCCGGGGAACATAAAAGGAATCAAATATTGGGTGTTCGGCCAGATCCTCTCCTGCTTTGAAGAGTTCTTCGTGTGGGTGTGATCTGGGTGTAAAATTCTACCAAACTGTCAGTGCAGCCTTTTACATCTGCCTTGTACAGGTGTAAACTATTATACAGGGTTCAAAGCAGTGGTGAAGCAGGCCTATGCTGTCTAATTAGCAGCAGTTACTGTCAGAGCTGTAAACTTAGTATCCAAATGTTATGACTGTGCTGCCTGTTGGCAAATTCCAAAAAGTATGTGTGCTGTGCCACATATTAAACTTCCCTTTCCTAAATGACAGAGAGTCCTTGGGAAAAGAATGAACTAGCCTCTCCTTTCAGTGCGTCCACCATAAAACATCAGGAGCTCACCATTGCTTTTTTACATAGCCTCAGCTTGCTTCTAACAAACTCAGTGGTGAAGTGCACTTTGATTTCCAAGGATCAGGCACCACACTGTGAAGGTGATGAATGAATATATTTAATGGCTTATGGTTTCATTCTTTTAAAAGACCTTAGTGAAGCTCATTCTTTAAAACAAGGACTTGCTACAGATTGGGGGAATGTGCTTGTGTAAAATATACTATTTGACATTGCCCATGGCTAAATATGGGGAACAAGATGTTCTCTGTGGCCGCACCAGGCTCACTTAGTAATACGTGCACTAATCTAAGCCCCCTGTAGGGAGAGATCCCTGGCCATGTTATTTATTCCAAACAATGACAGAAGTGAGAGTAAAATGTGC
This sequence comes from Crocodylus siamensis, assembly GCF_052110815.1. Lineage (NCBI taxonomy): Eukaryota > Metazoa > Chordata > Crocodylia > Crocodylidae > Crocodylus > Crocodylus siamensis. Next base: position 31,360,846 of record NC_143399.1, read on the forward strand.
ATCCAATGAAGCATGGCGAGTACAACATAAAGCTTTGGCTATGCACAGATCAACCACATCAGGGAGGAGCATGCCCTTCGTCCAGTGAATTTCAGGGCTATTTGATATGGTTGGCATCAAAGACATCTCATCGCACTGAATTTTCCTCACCTCTCTCTAATTTCATAAATAGCTATGTAGCTCTGAGGCTGCCTCCCCCCCTCCACTTTTCATCCTATTAGGTTCCACATCGTTTAGAACTTTATAAGGGATTTAAGGATAAATACATCTGCCTACTTCATAGTTTGCTGTAGCACCTATCACCATAGTATACAAGCACTGACATGTATACATGCCTGAAAGACTTCATATGTGATACTGACACAAAACTGCTGCGGCTAGTAAAGCGACCAAAATGCTGGCGTGCATCCATAGATGCTTCTCGAGCAAATCCCGGGACGTCATTCTCCCCTTGTACTTGGCCTTGGTGAGGCCGCAGCTGGAGTACTGCGTCCAGTTTTGGGCTCCACAATTCAAAAAGGATGTGGAGAAGCTTGAGAGAGTCCAGAGGAGAGCCACGCGCATGATCAGAGGTCAGGAAAACAGATCTTACGATGACAGGCTGAGAGCCACGGGACTCTTCAGCCTGGAAAAGCGCAGGCTCAGGGGTGATCTGGTGGCCACCTACAAGTTTATCAGGGGTGACCACCAGGATCTGGGGGAACATCTATTCACCAGAGCGCCCCATGGGATGACGAGGTCGAACGGTCACAAACTCCTGCAAGACCGTTTCAGGCTGGACATAAGGAAGAATTTCTTTACTGTCCGAGCCCCCAAGGTCTGGAACAGTCTGCCAGCGGAGGTGGTTCAAGCACCTACATTGAACACCTTCAAGAGTAAATTGGATGCTTATCTTGCTGGGATCCTATGACCCCAGCTGACTTCCTGCCCTTTGGGCAGGGGGCTGGACTCGATGATCTCCCGAGGTCCCTTCCAGCCCTAATGTCTATGAAATCTATGAAATCTATGAAAATCAATCGGCAGACAGGCTCAAGCTGAAATCCATCCCCTCCACCCCCTACCTCTTGCTGCTCCCCCCAACCCCTCACCTTCCATGGGACAGGGTTACAGATGGAGTTTTCTGCAGGCAGAGCCATCCATTATTTAATTTTTTCCCTCATCTTGGTTCAACTAAGCCAAGATTTGCACATTTTCCAGGCCCAACCTGTTTCCCAATATGTTTAAGGAGGGCAATGCTATCTGTAGAAAAGTAGTCAGCCCATAGTGGTATCTGGGGTATTCCAGTATAGCAATGAAATCATAACTGCCTCCTGTATAGTGACGTTCATCAGGAGATCTCACAGGGGGTTTGGCAAAGGAGGCAGCACCAGTATCTTCAGATGAAAAATGGAAGCACAAGCAGGTAAAGGGACTTGCCCAAGGTTACCTCACCAGGAACAGAACCCAGAAGGGTCTGTCACCTCACCAGGACAAGCAACGGCCTCTTGAGACCAGTTCAATATTCTAGCCACAAGGGCATGCTGCCTCTCAGGAGACAGCTTAGTGTAGGTAAGCAGAGTTAGAGCCAGGCAGCTCCATGCCTAGGGCAGCCGTGCAACGTCCAGGCAGCACTGACTGCTGTGGTGCCCATCACAGTGGCACAATTAGTGGTCACAGCTATTTTTGCACCCCTCCTCTCACAAAGGCTATACCCAGGGCTGCTACCCCTCCTCAGTGGTGCTACTGTAAGTAAGGGTTTCAGACTCAGACCCAACATTTTTCCTTTCTTTTCAAAGTAGCACCATGTTACAGCCACATCCTTCCAGCAAATTCCATGTGAACTGCATGACTTTACACTCAGTTCAGCACTCCTGGGCAAAGGGTGGAGCTGAATGCAGCTTGAAACCCCATGTAACACTTTGAAAGTACACCCCATAAAAATCAAATGTTTTTCCTGTATCCTACAGTAAAAAATTTAAATCTCATCAAACGCAGCAGAATCTCTCAGCAAGCCATACATCCCCAAAGCTAGGTTCAATCACACCACTCAGAAAAAGGAAGTCCGTGCTACTGAGAAATGGAATTGATGTCTTTGCAGCACAGCATAAATTAATATTGCAGCTGCCACTTTTATAAGGAAATCAAAAACCAGTCATTCCATTTTATAAACAGAAACTTCACAGATGCACTGTAGGATATTTCATTACTAAGTATTTTGAATTTTCAACATGAAAAATATTCCCTAGTGTTAGTTACATTATTTTTTTCATAGAGAGGGGATTAACATTCCAGTGGTTGAGGAAACATATATACACAACTGAAGCAAGCAAAGATGCATATTTCTTTTTTTTATCTATGTCATCATGTAGAATTGCGTAGGTCTTAGAGAGACATTTAAGGCCTATGTCAAAGCATGACACTTAATTATCACTTCAATAGCAGCAAATCCAGGTAGGAATAAGTGCTCAAACTCTTAGGAACAGATTCTGCTTTCATTTAAACACATGTAAATATGAATTCACTCCAGATTTATACCAATGTTGCTAAAAGCAGAATCTGCTCCCTTGTTTTTATTTAGGGCCTTCATGTAAAATTTCATGCAGAAATAATAGGCCCTATTCTACTCTCACTTACAGCTGCATAAATGTGGAGTAATACCACAGACTTCAGCAATGATACTAAGGTTTTCTCCTGTGTAGCTAGAGTAGAATCTGGCCCAGTGACTTCGTTTTTAATCCCAACCCATCTCAGCATTTCAAAAACATTATGTCCATGCTTTGAGGTAAATTTTATTTTGTATCCCACACCCTGTACACAGTATTTTTAGTAGGCTATTTTACACAGCTACACAGTTACCATTTTTAAGTATTATCATCAGTAATGTATTATTCAACATAACCTTTTTAACATTTACAATGGAATAAAATAAAAACGCACATCAACAAAAAATTGTCTTCACTTGGCAATGCTGTGTGAATTTTAAATTTCCCATTTCACAATGCAGTCATCGCTATAAAACTCTGAGGGCGGATTAATGCTCTTCTGGTACTTCACTGTATCAGAACATGGATTTGCAGACAACAGCTGCAGCAAATTCCCTTGACTGAGAAGAATTACAAGTATTATCACCTAGATCATTAAACTGGGTTCATAGATTGCACAATGTCTTCAATCAATTCATCTAAGATAACTTGAAGCCAGCTGGACCCCCTCAGTGAGAACTTGACTTAATTGGCCAATAAGTGGCTGGAAAAGGTGCATGCTATTTGATAAAATTACAGGCTGAACAAGTGATTACAGTTTGGAGAACCGCAGAGGGTAGCCTTCAGGTCAGCCCTTTTGGAGAGGGCTAAGTTAATGTCCACTATTAAGTGCTGCTGTGAAAAATGTTGGCCCACTTGGTGCTCAGATGTAAAGAGTATCCAGGTCATTCTTCAGCTGATAGAGTGTGTGAGATGTGCACATTTATCATCACTTTGGCCTCATTTCTGCCTTGGTAATAGTCATACACTAACAACTCCTGGCAGTTTCATGGTTTTCTGTGTACCCTTCATTTTATTGGCATAACTAAAATATTATCTGAGCAAAGCAATCCATCTGCTAAAGAAAAACACTTTCCTTCAATTATGTCCCCCGAGTCTTTTCTCTAGAAAGGTTAAAGCATCAGGAAGTTGAAAAATATACATTAGTTGTTTTTATTCTTTACAATATATTGCAAATATAGGAGTTTGTTACTGTATAAGTAGTAGGTATATGTATTTACCACTGTAAAATGCTAGGGATCAGCCCAGCTTTAAGGGAAATACTGAATTAACGCATAAGACTAGTGTGTAAATACAAATCATTATTTAAAGGCAAATGCTTACCTTTTGTCAGGTGGCAGCAAAGACATCTTTAGCAATTCATCTCATTAGTTTATTTACTATATACTAGTTTAGACAATAAATACATCATCTATTTAGCAAATCTGACAAAAAAAGAAAAAAAAACCATTGAGTTATCAAGACAGAAGGTAGCACCTAAGAGGATTGTGATTCATTTCTGTTAAGCATCATGGAAAAACAGCCCTTCACCTTTATCTTCAATGGACATGCTACAAGTAGAAGTCTTGTAGAAGTTATCCCTACATCTAAAATGCCTAAGGACAACTCTAAGGACCCAGTTTATTACACTGCATAGCATGATACTGGCTAGCAAGTAAAGACTGAACTTTAAATTCAGGAATTTGTTGCTTCTTTCTGTATAACATAAACACACATCTTTTCAAATACATATAATTAATAGCATACCAAATTCACTGTGAACTATATGCACAAAAATATATGATCAAGTCATTTACCAAGAAGAATTGGTTAAGAATTTTCAAATAAAACTTTTTAAATAGGAATGCTGACTTGTTGAACCTGAGATTGTTTTCAGGGAATTAATTATCTGTTGCATTATTTTTTCCGTTTCAAAAACTTGTCGGGGGGACTTTCAAAGTTATCATAATATTCCATTTCTACGCTTTCTAAGAGAAAGGAGTGTCAATGTGGGGATATAAATAACTTTTCATTTTGAAATTTAAGTTAATTTGTAGTTAAAAACATTGAAAACAAAAGTCAAAATCAGAATGATGTTTTAAAATTCTCAAAACAATATATTTCACTTGACCAATTTCAATTATTTTTAATGAAAAATGTTAATGTCTACTTTTTGTTACACTTTAGGATGGGGAGAAAAACTGAAATCTCAAATTCATGAGACAAAAAAACCATTTTTTACCCAGTTCTACTATGGAGTGCCACCTTGTGGCATCAGAGTGGTTGGGAAATAGGTTGGGTGGTCATGGGTTTTTTTTTGTCATACCCAGTTTTTATGTCCTTTGCTATGCTCCTAAAAGTAAACTACACTTTAAGAACTGACAGTCATAGCCATTACTTAGAATTATAGATAAAAATAGAACAATTTCCCAATCCCATCCTATAAACAAAATATTTAAATGAAGAAGGGTTAAATTTGAAGGGTTTTATTCTGACCTCTCAAGTTAGATATGCTGGTTTAGCATTCTTTATAGCACTATAGGAGAAAGGACAATGGTTTTGATTGCCTAGACCACCACAATTTATGTTCATGCTCCTGCATCTGCAGTTAGGTGTAGGGCAGCACTGAAGTGGCCAGGATGGTGTCATGGACCCAGCCTCTGCCCACCAGGCCACCATGGCACTTTGCCACTCCTGGGCCTCAGTCAGCCTTTCCAGGAAGGCAAGGTATTCCTGGCCCCTCTCCTGCTCCCTGGCCAAGTCCTGGGCTCCCCAAGCCCAAGAGTCCATGACTCGTTCCTCCACCACAGTGACCACCTGGTCCAACAGCAGGGTCCAGTCCTGGGTAGGGCACTGGCAGATACAGTGCATGTGGAGGGCACCAGCTGATGGTGGCGGTGTCCTTGCAGCTGCATCTCTGCCAGTGGCTGGTGGTTCTCCCCTGGGGGTAGCTGCTGGACCTGCAGAGCCGGGACAGAGAGGCGCTTTGTGAGAGTTTGCAACATTTCAGAGATAACATACACTGTACTGAGGGGCTGTGTGCTGCCTGGCCTCAGTTCAGGGGTCATGCATGAACATGTACCCAGGAACCATAGTAATTTGGCTGGGTGGGCACTTACACAGGCAGCTGCCAGCCAAGCCCTCCATCCCTGCTCTCACAGCACGGGCAGGCAGGCCGCTTGCCACTTGCAGCAGCCAGCCTGCCTTCCCCACCCCCTAACCAGGCCAGGCCAGGCCAGGGCCAACTCCTGATGGCAGCTGCCACAGCAGCTCCAGAACAACTCCCTCTTTTCTCCTCCCTCCAGGCTAGACAGTTTGCTCCCATGCCAGCAGGCCCTCAGCTCCCAGGTTCTGGGGGTGAGGGGCCCCCACTTGGCTAGGACACAGAGCTGGTGACACCCCTCCCCTTTTCTCCCCCACTAGGAAATAGCCACCACAGTGGAGGGGAGAGGTAGGGAAAGGGAGGTAGATGGGACCATTCATGCTGCCACCATGGAGGAAAGGACCAGGGCTCCCTGCAGCTCAGGACCCTAGCATGTGCCTAGTTTGCCTGTGTAGCAGACCTCACCAGGGTTTCTCAGGCCCAGGATCCAGTCCAGCTGCTGCATAAAGGGAATGGACCTGCAGACAGCCCTAGACCAGCAATTGTGGTCCATCACTTGGGGCCCTGGGCCTGCAGGGCCTTGATTTTCACATGATACTGGTGGCCAGAGCACTGGTGGCCATGCTTCCATATGCAGTCCTACATGGCTGTGTAGATGTGTGTGTTTGCCCTGGTGGCCTGGCTAAAGTGCCACTGGACCTCCATGTCACCCCAGATAGCAGTGAGGTCCACAGTCTCCTGCTCCATCCAGTTGGAGCCTCAGGGTGCTGTGTCCAGTGTTAGGGAGGTGTAACAGGGGGCCTGCTCTGTGCTGATTTAACTGTGGCCCACCCACCTGTTTCTGGGCTAACTGCCCACCTTCTCACCCTCCACGCCTTGTTAGTTATTAGTTAATGATGTAATTAAGCAGGGGGCTGCCCATTTCTTGCCCTGATGCCAGGGGATGATATCTGCGACTCCATTCCTCCCCTACACTGCAGCCCAAACCTCACAGATGGTGTCTTGATGTTATCATAATCACCTGCCCCCCTACACTGGGCCCCAGAATCCTCCTAATTGAACCCCATCTGGATTCATCTCCTTAGGTGGTCTCATCCGCCTTCATACCGGGTAGCATAGCCCCCTGAACCACTTCCCCTTTGGGTGTGGTCCCCCTGGGACCTTTGGCTACTAGCCTTGGCCCATCTTCAGACCAGTCAGAACCCCAGGCCTCTAGCTCTGGGCATCCCTCGTGGTGGGCCCCCAGCCCTTCGACCCTTCCGGTCCTAGCCCCAGCATTGACCGGTCAGGCGAAGTCCAGACAGGCGTGAGTCTATGGCCTTTTCTCTCTCTCCAGGGGTCCACCCTCCAGGCCCTCCAAACAAAAGGGTAACCCACCTGGTTGTGGGGGCTAGGGGTTAAGGCACCCCAACCCGCCTTTCACCAGCGTGGTATTTCCTGGGGGCTCCCGCACCACTGGGAGCCCCATCAGGCCACTCACTCCTGACAGGGTGCAGTTTTAGGTCATACCCAGGACCAGGAGCCTTCTTACCATCCCCTACAGCTCCTCCCTTACCTCCAGATGATACCAGCAGCCCTCCAGCCAGGCGATGTTGTTACCTGCCTCCAGCAGCAGATCTGCCCTGTTTATATGGGCAGCCCTAGGTTCAAAATGTCTGCCCTCATCAAGCACCTGGCAGCTGCCAGCTCCAAGCCCTTAAAGTGGCAGGCACAAACAGTGCCCTGCCACAGGAGGCCACCATGTCGGCTGCTGCCAGGGACTCAGGGGATCAAGTAGAGGCTGTGGGTGCTGGGGTCATCTGGCACATGTCCACTTGTGATGAGGCATGGTACCCAGGAGGCAGACTCTGCATGGGAGGCAAAGCCAGGGTCTGCCAGGCTACAAGGCCCAACACATGCCCACACTAGTGGGGCATGGACCCCACAGGCCAGGCAGCTGCTGGCATAGGTCCCAGGGGGCAGAGCTGGGGTCCACAGGGCTGCTGTGGCCAGCACGTGCCCACACAGGTGAGGCATGGTGCTCAGGGGCAGGCAGCAGCTAACACTGGTGCTGGGGGTCAGGCCAGGGATCCAGAGGCCAGCTTGGGACAGCTAACGAGTTGTCCCTGCCATATGGCTGGAAAAACTGTCAGCCACATGTCTCTGCCCCAAGCAGGAAACTAGCCCCTGCTAGTGTGGCTGACTGAGCACAGTTTGCATCCAATGTCAGCAACTACATATGTGCTACTGCACATTAGTTAATGCATTGTTTATCTAGTATCTGTATGTGTTGGTCCTAGAAATGGTGCATTAAAACTAATTTAATGCACAGTACATGCCATGCACATGTAGGCAGTGATGCTTTACTCCACATTAGATTAATCTAATGCACAGTAAAGCATCTTGCGTAGATAGACACTAAATATCTTAAAGCTTTTGCCAAATCCTCATTTACTGGTGCTACTATGCGCTCTTGGGGAAGTCAGTTTGGGTGACACACAGAATTGTTAGGTAACCAAATTTAGAAAAATAAGTTTGAAGAGAAAAAAACATAAAAGAAATTTGGATATACTCGGTAAGATAATTAAATAGCTAATTATTAGCAAGAACATCACTGTAATCAATGGCATCCAGTTGACTAGTAGTGCTTCAGATTTGTAATAGCTATTCCTAGTACCCCCATTAAGAAGAACCATTTCATGGGGTTTCCATGACACATCAGGGTCAAAGCAAAAGAAGTGAACGAAGAGTTTTGTGACTGATGTTAAAGAAGGTATTTGTCTTAATACATTATTCGAGAGTATTTTGTGCTGAGTGTACATTTACATAAATGAAATCAAACCAGAATGAATCCGGCCTTCTTTCTTTGACCCCAAAATTACCTTATCCAGTGATGCCAACTCTTGCTATTTAATTCTGAATCTTGTGATATGTGATGATCTTCATGAAGCCCCAGGTTCTGGAGCCATGTGATTACATATGAATCAATACTTTAAAAAAAAATGAAAGCTATCTTTACCCTCACAGTTGTGAGAAAAAAACCTGAAAATAGCACCTGCCTTATCCCCAACACCAAGGGGCCAATGTATTAAATGACTAACTATTAAGCTTAGACTTCTCATTTTTTAAAGTCCAGATTTTTAAATCAATCTCTTTACTCTTTTGGACTGGACTCCTTCATTTTTTTTTAATGCTCAGTGGTGCAAATTTGGTCCTTGGCTGCTTGCTTGTTAATCAAGATTCCCAAAAATTGTCCTCAACTCGTTCATTCCTAATGTATAAATATTTGTTAAGAAGTAAATTCTTTGTTTTGGTTTGGATTGGGGTCTTATTTTAAAGCATAGCCTTGTCTTTTTCTCTGTTTTATTTGGAAGCCAACCTTGACCCTCATCGCTGTGGTTGCATGAGGCCTAGGCAATGGGACTGATATAGCTCTGCCACTCTGGAATGGGCAGCAGAATTTTTTGAGACATAGACAATACAGAGAGCAGAGACCATCAGCAAGAGATGGGGTTATCTTCTCTATGACATAATCACATAATAGTGACCTAAGCATTTGGCCAGGGAATCCACACCAATCCAGAACTCTCAGTTCTTTTCCCTGCAAATCAACCACTGCAGCTACAACAGTCTTTTGGCTTCAGTAACTGCCATAAAGCATAGCTTGTCGGAGGATCCTTCCTCAAACTTTGAAGAAAATCTCAAGATCCCATAAAATATATGGGTTAGCCAACGGATTCAATGAACCCATTAGCCCTATCATTGCTCTATGGGCAAAATTCCAAGTGACAAAACGTAGTTTATTGTCATTAAACATGAGAGCTTTGTTCTTCTAAGTCATAGAAAAACTAGATTCATGTAGCACTCTGAGGTTATGGTACAACAGTGCACTCTATCTTTGGGATGATCTCTTATTTTTAATTACCATCACACATATAAGTAATTCAAATAACCTTTCCTTCATTTGCCATTCAGGGCTTGTGGGTGTTCAGGAGGAGAGGCTATTTGTGCATGGAGGAGAAATAAGTCTATTTTCTGTTTACTTTGAAAGTCAAGTATTGGCTTCCATTTATCTTCCAATAAGTCCTTGTCCAATGTGGCTAAGAATGTAATATGTTCCAAGGGCAGGTGCTCCTTAATGAGAAACTGGAATTCTTTTTATTCCTCCATTCATTAAAGAAAATAAAGGAGAGTTAGAAAATGGCATGAAAGCATATTATCAGTAAATTGTTTCCACTGTGTTTGTGACTGTTCTTAATGTTTTATGAATATGCTAAAAAATTTGCTCAGGCATTTTTCCTTGGGCACTCTAGTTAATTACTTATTCAGAGTGCTTCTACTCTGTTCCTTGCAAAATGTGTTGTGCATTAATTCTGATTATGTACAAAAACCCACCTGCAAGGAAAAACTCTGAATCAGTAATGCTGATAAAATGAGCAGCTCTCCTGGGGCTTTACTGAGAAACAGGATACTGGACAGAATTAGAATCTTGTAGCTCAGGCTATTCATAATGTCATTAACATAAAGGCAATTAAATGAGTTTTTAACCTACAACCCTTTATTGTTATTAATGAACATTAGAAAAACACAGGAGATAAAATTGGTAATTATCTCTGCACCAAGCTATGCAATAATGTGTTTAAATATAAAAACAAAACAAATGATTATTGTTAGTATTTTCAGTAGCAGAAACCCCAAGGAGCAGCTCAGTCACATTTAATCACATGGTACTACACCAAGAGGGTTAATTAAATGAGGGCTTTACCTTCAGCATGCTTGGTTATTCTGTTTAATATGGAATCAACAAACATAAATGTGAATTTGCAAAATATTCCAAGCGGTGGTTTCTACCTTTAGGTTAACCACCTTTACAAAACAGAGAGTGATTTCATTTCCTTCAGGACAAGTAGTTGCAGTCCTGTAATCAAGTTTTTATTGTACAGTACTTTCAAAACCAATTCCAGGAACAACTGCATAAATCCAGACTCATAGCCTAAGCTTACTGTTCTGTAAAAAAGAATTTAGGAATTTGAAAGAGATGTACATTTTAAATGATAAATGAGGTTTCAGTACCATAGAATAGTCAAAATGCCTCCAGTTCCATTTTTTATGCAAACTATTGTATCCTCTACATAAACAATCATACATTATAGCAGATCTTCCGAAGGGGAAATAAATTAAAGTTTAGTGAAATACCCGCTGTCTAAAAAGCAATTGGAACTTATTCAATTAACATTTTCCATTATTCAAATCATATAAAATTTGTTAGAATTTATATTTTTGCGTACTTTTATATATTTATTTTCATTTGGGAGTTTGAGTAGCAATTTTTATAAACAAAATTTGGCCTAACTGCCAACTGATGTTTAGTTTCTGCCTTGCTTTATAAGGCTTACCTAAGAAGAGAACTCCTAGGAATATCCTGCAATATGTCACAATACAGCAGAACTCAGGCATCCATTTGGAATTCCTTCTGGCCTGAAAAAGCGTCACAATTTTAGATTTGATTTCCTCGTTGTTAGCAAAGCAGCAAAATGTTATTGTTCTAAAACCACCTGCCCTGGGTGCAGCCCAACATTCTGTGAGGCATGCATCATTGTATTAAGTACATGCAGTATCCCAAGATGCTTTGTTTACCAAGTTAAATGATATGGCTGCAGAGATTAACAGTAACAAAGGAAGAGATGCATGAAAGTGTACAGGAAAGCCCAAATAGACAGACTTTAAGCCAAGACACCAATTTGACAAGCATGGAAATCCAATAAGGCTAGTCGAGGACATGGAGGTGCAAAGGCAAAAGCTTTCATTCTATCTATTGCCAGATAATGTGGACATAGAGATGAAAGCTGGTATTAGGGGAGTACACAGAGCAAGAAGAAAAGTAGATTCTGTTACATGCATACAAGCTTGAAGCAAACAAAATTGCACACATGTGAAACTCTGAATCCAATCAAGCAGTGCTCTGTAAAGAGGTTGGTGACACCAAAACTCAAGCTCTGTGACTTTGTGTCTAGGCTATCTGCATACTACACCTTCTGCTGGAGGCAGTCAGGAGAAATCCTGTCTCTAGGCAGGTCTAGGTTGAGTTTCCTTTAATCACAGGCAAAATATGGGTAGGATTTGAGTTTCCCAATTCCATGTGAATTTGTTTTGCTTTGCAATCTCTTTTCCCAAGGTCACTTTTGCAATGGAAAGCTGTTAGTCAACTGAGAACAGCAGCAGAAGTGCCATCTGTGCTGGTACAAAAATAACTTCAGATACTGTATGCTGAGTGATAGTTGAAAATAAGATTGATTGTTTGATTGGCCATATTCTTTGTTTTGATGCCTTTGATGCCCCCCAAATAGAAGAGGACAAGGTGTGATTTATTACTGATCAGGATGTGGCAGAGCTTAGTAGATAGCTGGTAGCTCTCCTCCTGAGAAAGCCCTGTAACCAAGGAACAGGCAGAGAGCCAAACCAACAGGGCGAATTACATTGCACCTACAGAGGAGAAGGTAACAAAGTGTCCTGGCACTAACAGGCTCAGAAATGGACACCTTACCCACAATAAACAACAGAAGCTAGGTTATAGACTCCTAAAGGTACAGGTGCAGATGATGTGCAATGTTACAATTTTGGAGGGCTGTGGTTTGTTCATTTGGGGTTTTTTTAATAAAGCATAGCTGTATTTTCCTTTTGAAAGAGAAGCTGGAGGATCTTGGACAGCATAGTGCAGCATAATGCAAGCAAGGAGGTCAGGTCAGATGAAGCACAATGTACATACCGTCAGATACGCTGGAAACTGGGGCCAGATGGGCTAACAGTGGAAGAAGTCTCAAGAAAAGTAGGGGAAAAATGATAATTAGGATAAGTAAGAAGATCAGAGGAGATAATGTCTCTGGAGTTTTCCATCCTAATCAACCACAGTAGGGAATCTGACACTGGTAAGATAGAAGCAACACTCTGAGAACAGACTAATGACAGGAACTAGCCTGACCCAATAAGTAGTGAACTGGAGTGACCAGAAAGAACATAGAAGCAAACACCAGGTAGACTGACTGTACAGTGAAGAACCTGGCCCAAGACGTCTGTGGAACCGCAGGAAGGAACTGAAGGTAGAGACAGGACAAATAATATTGTCAAGAACTTCATGCACAAGTGCAGCAAGAGCATAGGCACCAAGTACATGGGGGCCTGAGGGCCCTGGGCCCCCATAGGAAGAGAGTAGTGTGAACTACTTGTCCCTAACTGGGTGGGACAGCCCCAAAATGGGAACATCAAGTCCTAGTCCCGGACTGCATGACTCTTGGATAGCATTTGTCCCAGATTCCCAGTATCATGCAAGGATCCGGGTTTTCCATTCACTGCAGAAAAATGTGGGAAACAGTGGGTTTCCCCTTGCAAGCTGGCAGAGCTTCAGCCTGGAAGGGGCTGAGAGAAGCAGGATGCAAGTGGCCAGGAATACAGCCCCAGGAAGCAGTGGAGAGCAGCTCCCCCAGCTGCCTGCAGGTAAGTCTGGGGGGTGGCAAATTGAGGCCCCCACAATGAGGGAGGGAGTGGGGCAGAGGCTGGGCCTGGGGCCACTGCCCAGCCAGGGCAGTGTGCAAAGCCTGGAGCCAGGGCAGGGAGCAGGACAGAGGCACAGATGGCTCATCCAGGGGACAGGGTGGGGCAGCTCCTTGCCACTGCATGCACTCCCAGGGAGGGGAATGAAGTGGGGCATGTGCCCCCCAGATTAGTGCATGGAGTGGGGGCAGATGTGGGCTGCTTGCTGTGGGCTCGGGGCTCCCCACCCTTCTGCTCTCCTCCGGGGAACCCTGCTCGGGCTATGCTGCTATGGCGAGGCACCCCCTGAAACAGAACTGAATTAACTGTAATAAAAGAGGATCTTCATAATCTAGAGATTTGCATTCCAGCAAGAATGATGGATATTAATGAATTACAGAAAGTGAGGGAAAACACAAATCATTTGCATGGAAGTTATTTTCTAGAAACACACTGGAAAAACTCAAAACTAAGGGGAAGTCCTGATTTTCTGACTATGTGACAAGTAGATAGAATTGAGAACATTTGTTGAATTCTGTAATAGGTGTCCAGCTGTGTTATGGAAGTGCTGTCCATATGATGCAGCTCTTTACTAGTGATATTGATGATATGACAAGTTTCTTATCATGTGTCAAAAGTGAAAACCAATGTCAAGTTTTTCAAAAAAACCAAAAAAGTGGCAGGAACCATACTTGAGTATAATTTAATGCTGCAATCATTTCTAGCCACGCTGAATAAACCTCACTGTACTCAATGGATACCTTCTATTACATTTCTCAACCTCTTCAAATATGCAAGACTACATTTCAGTCAGGTGCTGTTAAAGAGGTAGCCAAATATACCCCCAACTAAACCACAGTGACGTTCTTCATAGCACCTTTTTTTACATGATATGCACAAAATGCATTTCATAATTGAATCCATACCTCAGGCAATTCAGAATATGGAAGATGACAGTCCTCCATTTTCTGATGTCAAGAATTAATTCCTGAACATTAAGAAACATAGTTGTGAGAATACTAAACAAAACTCACAAACAAAAAAATGATAGCCACAGCACCACCACACAAAAAATATCAAGTGATTGCTCCTGTACATAATGTCACCTTCCTTCTTGACCCACTCTTCCAAGGGCGAGCTCTTTCTGATGATAGCTGTGATGCAGCTTGGGATCAGATATTGGCTGTTACAAATTTTAAAGAACTGGAAAGCAATCAATCCATTCTGTCAACAGCAACAAATCATAAAGCAAGCAGTAGACTATTCAGTCATAAAAGAAAATAGAGTGTGATCTCATCAGTTGACTCAAAAGAGTTGACACTAGGCCTGTGCAAGTAGGCAGCTATTTGATCCGACTTCGGATCCGGCCACTTTGGATGCCAGGGATCCTATCCAGAGCTCCAGACTGGGTTCCCGCTTTGATCCAGCCGAAGCAGCTCCAAAGCCGCTTCGGAGATCCGGCCATAGGGTATAATGGGGAATCAATGAAATATCAATAAGTTTGTTGTTTTTTTGTCTGATTTGGATGAAACTTAATTTCATTTACTTTCTTGTGTAACTCTTCAACCTTCAATAATGTTCACATTTAAATACTAAAATTGCTAATAATTATTCTTAATTTTATTCTTAATTTTTTAGCATTTCATCGTGTTTCACATTTTTCTGAGTTAAAAATAGCTCAGTGAAGTAACTTTTTTATAATTATGTATAAATATCTATTTTGTAACTATTCTAATAAATTAATGCTTTAAAAATATTTGAACATTTTTACATTATTTGGCAATGTTTGACCAATGTTTTGTGGGTTAAGTAATCAATTTGGTTTTGACTGGTCAATTTCTCAAACTAATTTTAAGGAGAAGTAAATGGAGCATATCCCCACAGGCTGTGGACCTCAGCACTACAAGGAATCGTCATGGGACTAGTCATGGATGAAGCACTGGGTGAGCTGAAGAGTGTGTGTGTAGGTCTACAGCAACATTCATGGAGGGGTTGTTCTACCATGAAACAGCTCTCTAGTCAGTATTCCTCTTGTGACCATAGAGGGATGAGTCCTATCACAGTGTACTACTGCACTATATGCAGTGATTCCACCCCCCACCCCACTATTTTTCATCTTCCATTGCAGATTGCTCATTCTGAATGCTGAAAATCCATGCAGTGGCATTTGCATTAAATAGAAACTCCTCTCTTCTTGCTCTGTAGCTCAAAATCCACTCTGCCATTTTTTAATCCAAAACTCAGTTTCTCTTTTGCTTAAGTGGAGAGTGTTTCTTTTAGACCATTAGTGAAAATACTTGTCTGAGTAACGGCTCAATCTTGCCACAATTAAAGTCAATGGAAGACTCAGAATATGAAGACTCAGTTAAGGCTACAAAACAGAAAGTAAAGCAGAAGGAATCAAAGCTAGATAAAAGTGTTCAAAGGAATAAAAAGAGGCTTCTACAAATATATTGGGGAAAAAAGAAACGCAAAGAAGAAGATAGGCACAGGGTTACTGACTCGCAAATGGAGGAGCTTAAATTCCTTATAAAAAAATCAAAATAAGAAAACAGTTGCATTAAGACAAAAAAAAAGATCTTGCTGAGAGAACTATCAATAATAGGCAGATAGCAAACTTCTTGCAAAAAGTGATAATACGCAAATCAGATGCAGTTTGATTGAAGATGGACTTATCAAAATACAAATCATTATTCCTAAAAAGTCACCCAAAACTGAGGAACTGTGTAAAGACTGGTAAAGGGGAAAGCATTGCACTTACCTTTAAAGAAGGAAAGAAAAGGGACCTTATCACTGACTTTGTATCTGTAAATACCTGTAGTAAAACAACAAAATAGGTATTAAGAACAAAATATCTAGAGGTGGGCAGTGGCCATGTATGAACATTCATTTTTTAGGGGGGAGAGGCGCTGCTCTTCCAAGAGAAACCTCAAGTGTACAGGTGTTCAGGATTTTCCTCTCCAAAAGAAAAATAAGCTGAGAATCCACTCCAGGATTAAGTAACTTCAAGGCGAGTTTCTCTTGCAAGAGCAAATGTTTATATATGTTCTCATGCAAGAGAATGTACAGTATACTTCTCCGATATCCCAGCGTGCTTTGCTCCCCACCCCCCAAGGCAGTGATGACACATAAAGGGGGTACATGGAGGTGCACGTGCACCCCCTGAAAGTGCTGGTGCACCCCCTAACAGGCCTCACCCCCCACTTAGGCACTGGGTGGGGGGGCAGGCGGGAGTGCCAGTACGCCCCACCCCCAGCAAGCACCAGCTGGGGAGTGGAAGCATGGGATGGAGCACTGCAGCCAGTTCTGGGAGCACCATGGCTGCTTCCTGGTCAGCATGATCAGCTGTGGGGGGACCACTACCCCTTGTTTGCAGACTGGTTGCTGGGGGGGCACGTGCCTCCCCTAAGGTGGCTCCAGTCGCCCGTGCTCCAAGAAGACAGTATGTAGCTCACTGGACTCTGATGCTTCAGCCAAGCAGGGAACAGAACATGCCCCCTTCACAATCTCCACATTGTGCTACAGGAAGACACAGGCAGTCTGGGTGAGCTGATTGGGGGTGCACTACTGCTATTTGTTGCCAGTCAGACTGAAGAAACCTGCAGATCACACTGAGATGTATGCAAAGGGGACCCCTGGCTTCACAGCATCAGCATCTGTTCTTCAAAAGGTTCATCATTCAAATGTCTGTTAAGGCATCTCCATGTAAGTTTTTCTACCAGTAGAAAAAACCTGGGAGAATTCTTCCAGATTGTTTAAACGCGGGAACTGGATCCTACAATGGAGTAAAATTCCCTGTTGCTTGGGTGATGACAGGAGTTTGTTGGAAAACCATGAAGAGACAAAAAGAAGTTCAGGCTATTATAAAGCTTCATGATGAAAGAGAGGAAGGGATTTCAGGAGTCATGATTGCTTGAAGGTCATTGGGATATAGGAGACGTATTGACAGGCTGCAAGGGGCAAGAGAGACCAAGAGATATTGTTATTTAATTAAAGAGTGAGAGGATAGGGTTGGCTTTTGTAGGATAAAAGTTTGGAAGCTAGGGTTGCAGAGAGAGGGATGGAGGCCCTCAAGTATTTTAGACTTGCCCATATAAATCACTGAACAAAAGTCCAAAAGTGAACCTCCTATCCTTCCATTAGTTCACACAGCTTTGTCCAGAATCAGTTCTATTTAAAAAAAAAGATTTTTGTAACAATGCTACCAACTTAAAAGGTGCTCACCTGCCTAGTGGCCCACTGGACCAGCATGGTTAAGGCACACCAGTTTCTTGGACAACAGCACACAAGGAACTTATGTGGATAGCATCATACCTAGCTTCATTTGACTTCCCAGCCCAAGGAACTGGGTTCCTATTTACAGCATGGCCTTTTTCCTCAGATTCAGAGGCTTAAATGCACAGCTCTTGAGCCACCACAAGACACTTTTTACTCTGCCACCACATCCCCACCACTATAAGCAGTCGTGAAAAACCAGTCTGAGTAAGCAGCAAGTGGCAGACACCTGAGGCACTGAAACTAACAACTCCATCAGCTAATTTAAGAGGGTCCTCCCCCACCACTGATAGATTTCTCTTTTCTACTGATGCAGAAGCAGATTTAGTTTGCTCATAAAGATCTACAGTACGCTAGTGCAATCAGAAAAGACCCAGGCAGTTCATCCACTGCGTAGATGAAGAAATTTGAGTACAACTTTTGCTATTGCCAGTACCGTTAAAGATCAAGATAGATGTTTCAGTTTCTTTTGAAGTTAAAGGTGTTTCAGGAAGCCAGTAAACTACATGAGATGTATTTGGCTTGGAAGCTCTGAAGAAGGAAGAGGAAGATAAGATGGCCTTAAGCACTTTGTCTGTAAGAACACATCCCTTCCAGCGATTTCTGTCAGTGCTAGGTAGAAGTATGGTGTCACTTCTGTCCTTGAGACACTGATCAAGCAGTGTTGCAAACATATATCTTTCCACTTCATACATTCCTTAGTGCTTTAACCTGACATTGTACAATCTGGGGTTATTATTTTTTCTCCTTAACCTATATGGCTACATTCACATGTCCTTTGTTTTTTAGTTTTTGTGGAACATATCTCAAAAAAGAAGGCAATGCTGTAGCTAGAATAAGTGGAAGTACACAGGTCCCACTTGCTTTAGAGCATGTGTGCTCAACCCCTGGCCTGTGAACCAGATCTGGTACCTAGTGCCATGTCACCTGGCCTGCAGGGTTTGCCACAGGTCCATGGCCTGGTATGCTAGATCAGGTGCACATGGCAGCATGGGGCCCAGTCCTGATGCACAGGGCCAGGCAGGGGCAATGCAATGCCTCAGGACCTGATGCTAGCATGCAAGGCTCAATCCTGGCATGCATTTATATTGAAATGATAGAAAATTAGGCACTGCCATGACAAATGTGAACATGTGCAAGGTCATATCTCCACCCATATAAAGAATCATTTGAACTATTCATTCATAAAGAGTGCAGGAATGAAATTACTTACAGTCACTGAGAAAAGAGACCCAAAGTCATCAGTATGGATAGCGTCAACCAAAGTAACTATTCATTCTGCAGCCATAGTAAAAATGTTAAGATGCTTTGAGAAAGGAACAGATAGTACTGGTAGACAGGATACATTCATAAAAAAGTAGTGGAGCTCTGGCCACCCTACAGTACACCTAAAGCATTTAGTTGAGATCACTGGAGCTGTGACAGTTTACACCATTTTACAATGATCTGCCATCTGGAGCTTTATGCTTTCCACTCAAGCATCTGGTACTGACCGACGTAAGGGACAGGGTGCACAAGACATTACCATCCTGACCTGGTGCAACTGTTTAAGTTCCTGGTGAGTCTGTATTCTGTATATAAGATGGTGGTGGATAAACAACATTCCTGGTCTGTTTGTTTTTGGTTTTGTTGTTGTTTGGTTTGGGGTGGGGGTTGGTTTGGGGGATTTTTTGTTTGTTTGTTTGCTTGTTTGCTATCTAATTTTAACACATAGTCACACTGCCAATAACTGATGGTCTATCATTTAGAATGCTGGCACCTGTGTGAATAAGAGAATGACTCCGTATTTCTGAAGCACTGCATTTCTATAAAAATGGGAAATCAATGATTGTGACAAGAGATATTTATTAAAACCAGAAGGTAAATTAAAAACTACTCAGGGAAAGTTTTTTTATTATTAATTCTAGTATGTTATTTGCACAAAAGTGTGAGTTGTGTTCCACGATGCAGGAGTAAAACACACTCACCAATGGAAGACCGATTTGAGCCAGATCTGTTGACTTCTACACAGTTATGCCAATCAACAGCAGGCCAAGATCCCAACTCTACAAGGTCCTGAGCCCCTAAACTCTCACTAAGACTGCTGAAAGTTGAGGGCACTTAACACCTGGCAAAAATATCAGACATTGTCTGTGAGGCCTGTAGCAAGTGTTCAACATCACTCAGGATCACGCTTATTTTCCTGGGCTAATTGCAGAATGGTATGTGTTAAATGCAGAACCAATGATGGCGGATGCCAGGCAGAGCATGGCAAGGTATAGATCACTCTAGATATACCTTGGTCTTACACTGTCCCGGCCTCTCTAAAGCTGAGGTTGGCAGCCTTTTGCCAGCATGGGCCAGAGCTTATGACCTGGCCATCACTCTGGACCAGAAGTCTTTACCTCTCCCCTTCCCTCCAGCCCCTCTGCAGCAGAGGTAAGCTCAGACAATGCAGAGCAACTGGCTTGGCAGTGGAGGGGAGCACTGCTGCCCCGTCAATGTGCAAAGCATAGCTCCATGAGACCAATCCCTTGTACCAGATCTCCATGGGTCAGATCCAGTCTGCAAGCCTTAAGTCTGAAGCATCCTTTCCTGCTGCTATCGGGCACAGAATATCATTCTAGATGGACTACGGACACAGTATGCTACCTCTGAAGTTTTTATATTTTTTTAACATGATGCACTGCTCATTTCTTGATAAGACTTGGTAATGCTGAGACAATGCAAAGCTGCTTTACTGGACCCTTGACAAAGGGTCAATGACACAGAGTGACCAGTATGCCAGAGTCATATTAGCCTCTACTAGTGCAAATAAAATTCACTGACCACAGCAGGTGCCTCTGGCAAGAACCACTTAAATACATTTTGTAACACCAACTTCATAAGAGTGAGCTGAAGTAAATGAAGGTGGGAAATGACTATGGAGTAAATGCAGATATTCAGAAACAGTGGCAGACTCCCTGCTCCTCAATTTCTCTTCCCATCTCTTGGCCTCTGGAGTTTGCATGATTTTATGGACTTTTGCCACTTGAGTTGACGTTTCCCTTCTAAATGGCATTTCAACATTGATCTCCCTGGATGTCCAGCAGCCTTTCCTGAATTAATTCTTGAGTGCCATATGGTACAAATGGCCTGTCGTGCACTCTCTGAATCAGTATTTAGAAACCTGCCAGACTGCTGACTCCTTTGGCATTGTGCCTTGTGGTTCCATTAGCTGCTAAGGGAGTGTGACACTGCCTGAATATAATTGACTGTGGATTTTGCCAGGTTTTTCCAGCGTAACATTGGAAGCAATGCTTTAGTTCTCTCTCTTCTCCCTCTCTACCCCTCCTTCACCCATTGGCATCACAAAACATTCCCTTAAATGGACACAGTCCTCACCATGATTTAAAGGACCACTTCTCTTGAGGCTTCTTTATACAAGAAAATATTTCACTGGTTTAACTGAATCAATTTTTGTTTAATTCAGCTAATTAAGTGAAGGTTAAACCAGTTTAAGCATATTTAATAGAGAATTTGCATCAGTGTCATTTGAGACATTCAGGGTG
Organism: Crocodylus siamensis; assembly: GCF_052110815.1. Taxonomy (NCBI): domain Eukaryota; kingdom Metazoa; phylum Chordata; order Crocodylia; family Crocodylidae; genus Crocodylus; species Crocodylus siamensis. The sequence goes on from NC_143399.1 coordinate 31,381,761, forward strand.
AATCATAGCCCCTCCTGGAACCCAGTAGGAGTTTTGCCATTGATTTCAGTGGAGGTAAAATATCATCCTTAACATCTATTCGGTAGGGGTGTCCAAAACGGGCTGTATTCGATTCAGATTCGGCCCAAACTAGGGACAGTGATTTGATTTGTTGATTCAGATCCATGTCCCCGATTCCATTTGGCCGAATCCAAATCTGAAGATTCAATGCTGATTTGGAGAATCAGCAATTCAGCCACAGACACAGCTTTAAATGTTTTTTCTACAACCTTCAAGGTACCAGGCACGGCATGTGAACACTGTGATTGTGGGGTAGATGGAGTGTCCCATAGGCCCCCCATGTGCTCAATGGCAAACCTGGAAGTGGATCAGAAGTACTTCTGGTCCATTTCTGGGTCTGCTAATGATGATTATCGGTCATTGGCCACAGGGGGATCCTGGGTGCCCCCCCCAGACCCAGGAGGCACCAGTAACAGAGCCAGGGGGGCAGGCGGGAAAGAGACTTGGGGGCAGCCCCCCGCGCGCTCCCCAGTGGACCTGGAAGTGGACCGGAAGTGCTTCTGATCCACTTCTGGGTCTGCTGCCAGGTATACTGGGGACCCTCCCACGCTCCTGTGGGATGCTCCATCTGCCCCATCTCAGCATTCATGAGCCACCTGGTACCTTGAGGCATGTAGAAAAAACACTTAAAGCTATGTCTATGTCCAAATCATCAAATCTTTCTGAATCAATTCAGAGGGTACATATTTGATTTTGAGAGATTAAGGGGTCTCCTCATTTCAATACAGATTTAGAAATTTGGCTACCAAATCAGACCGAATCTCTGCCGAATTGAATCAGCGACCGAAGCTTCGCACAGTCCTACTATTTGACTAAAAGAATGGCACTTTCCTAGAACAGATGAGGTCTTGCTTTGTAGATTCTCCTTTCACTTGTTCCACTTGGCTCAGATTCTAGACATTTCTTACCTAGTGTAGGAGTTTCATTTATACAAGGCCATAGTTATGTTAAGCTGTAGCAAGCAATGGTGCCAAAAAGCAATATGGGAGAAAGGAGTCTCATGACCACTGCATGACCTGATAAGAAAGAAAAAAAAATAGAAAAACACACTAATAAGTAAAAGACAGTGATTCAAAGAAGGAAATATGAAAATAGCAGCTGAAAACCTCCAGGACGCATGTAAAAAGTAAGAACTCACTAATGAGACAGAGATAACAAGAAGCAAAGTGTAGGTGTGTAAACCTTGCAGATGAAACAAGTAAAAATGAAGAGAGAGAGATAAGAATTGGTACAGGACAGGGAGCTTGAGGGGATGCATATTAAAATACAAGGGTTGTGAGACCTGTCTCTTTTAGAAGACTTAGGGGAATGTGAACAATACACAGGGTCTTCACCTTTCAAGGACAAGCTTCACTAAGTTGGACAGACTGTTAATCAGGCCACCTGGTATACTGGCAAAGGACAGTAAACCTTTGTGAGCTTTCACCACTGAACACGGCTCCGAGTTGTTTCTTCCTATGTCACCTTTGGAATCTAGAAGACGGCTTGCAGCATTAACCTTCCAGAACCCACAGATCCCAACAGCCTAAAGCGACAGCAACCAGATACACCACCCCAAAAAATACACTGCATGCCTCAGAACAACACCTCGATCTGACCAAATGCTTTTGCCCAGCTGTTTCTTTGATAAATTAGGCCTTTTTTTCTGAAAGTAAACATTTCAACATTTTCACCAGCTCTTGCCGGTGATCTAGTGGTGAAATGACAGCAGGGATCCAGTGGGGCTCTTCCACATCTCCCTGTGGTAGGCTGTCAAAACCATCAGCTCTCCCTAACTACCCTTTGAAGTGGGGGAGGGAGGACAGGGGACTGTGGTGAGCTAGGGTACTACATGTTACATGTGGTGCTACAAAACTGCCCTCTACAAATAAGTTCCACTTTGACAGAGGAATCTTTTTGTAGCATATTCGTCATTTTTTGTTCCTATGATCCAGCAGAATGTGTACAATGTTTCTTTTTTTGTTTAGCACAAAAAACATATATAGGACTAAAAATGTAAGTTGCACACAAGGCTTAAGTCACTTTTGACTATGGCCCAAAACACACCAAATGCTTTGAGACCATGCCTGGACAAGAATTATAAAACCTGCCAACACCTCTCCACCACCCCCACAACTACTACCCAGGCCCCCACCAACAACAGAACTAGTATCATTCCTGGATCTTAGAGCTGCACCTCCAGAAATGTAATATATTCCATCCAGTGCACCAAATGCCCTGATGGAAAATATGTAGGAGAGACCAAACAACAGCTACGCACTAGAAAGAACACACACCAAAAATCTATTAAAGACAAAAATACCCAATTACCAGTGGGGGCACATTTCTCACAAGAAAACCACTCTCTCTCCAATCTTTCAGTTCTAAACCTCAAAGGGAATTTACAAAATACCTTTCACAGATAAGCCTATGAACTTCACTTAATCAATCTGCTGGATACCAAAAATCATGGACTAAAGACAGACATTGGATTTTTGACACATTATAACCTGCCTGATATCTGACTCCCCAGGTAAACCCTCCACTTTTTTACCAGCTATTCCCATTCCTTTCCCCGCCACGCCCACCCTCCTCTCTCTCATCTTTTGACTATAGCCCCATTCATTACCCCTTCCCCCCCACCTGTCTCTCACCTACTGACCATCTCAATTTACATTTTAACTGACTGGCTTTCTTGTATACATACTGGCCTCTGGCTGCTTTGCCACTCCATCCAGGAAGAGCACAGACCATCTGCAGACGCTTCCTCAGCCTGATGAACCGTGTTTGTGCCCAAAAGCTTGTCAAGATTTTTTCCAACTATCTGAGTTGTTCTAATAAACTATATCAGATTTACCCAAAGAACCGTGTCTGCTTATGTTGTTAGACCAATACAGCTGCAACCTACACCCCCGAAATCACTTTTGGACATTTTACCCATAGGCCCAAATTCAGTCATCTATCCCTATTGAGAAAGCACTTCAGTCCATGAATAGTTCCATCAATCACTTGTTTGAGACAACTCAAACTTCTTACAAGATTGAGAACACAGTTCTTACACTGAGATAACACAAATTCACTTTCCCAAGTTTGTTTTGTGGATGAAAAACAAGAATGATTAGATTTTCTTTGTTGGCAAGTGTTGGGGTGTTTTCTTCTCAAAATCTTAGCTGTCTCTAACTCCCTGCTGTTATTAAGAAAGACTTGACTGTGAACTTTGATGACCTAGTGACGACAGAGAGATCAACTTCAGGCAGAACACAGTCCCAGCAGGGGCTTTAACTATGACTGACTTTCAATTCTGTAATGTTCTCACTTTCACAATGTTACATCTGTTTTAGACTAAGTTGTGTTACAAACTAGTGTTCCATCTCAGTAGGCACTGGTAAAAAAGATTTGAAAAAACAGATATTAGAAATGAAGCAAAAGAGAAATACAGTATATGATAAGAAAATTGACAGAAAACATTGGTTGTAGTGGTAGTTCATGTACAGTAGTCTAGGAAGTGGAAGTGTTTTGTTGTGTTCTGATGTGCTCAGGTGAAAAATGTGTACTATTTGTCTACAGATTTTTTTTAGGAGTCTTCATAGAAGTTTTGGTGCTAAGGATAGATGTGGCTTTGCTATTAATTCTGTTTGTGAAATGAAAGTGATTCTGTTGTGCCAGGATGGAAATGCTGATCCACAATACTGACAGCAGGATTATTTTTTGTTTGTTTGTTTGTTGTTTACTTTATGTTAAGAGGATAAAAATTCTTTGCTGTCATTGTATCTTGTGATGTAGTGAAATAAAATCTGTGCCCAATGTGTGTAGAACTTTCAAACAACAATATTTATTATACATGCATATACTGTATTTATAACTGCTTTGCTGTCAGTGCTGCATGCAGTGCTGTAGTGAAAATAAAAGGACATTTGTGTCTTGAGTGCCACAATATGCCTTGACAATACACATATTGCACAGGCTGTAATATGCTTCTCTAGTCTGAAAGGGAAGCATCAATAAGAAGAAAGATTCAGGTATAAAAGCCCTGCATACTCAGTTTAAGGCTTATAAGTAACCATGTATATTTATAAAGATTAATTTAATCCACGAATCCCTACATGCTGTAGCGACTTTTCAAACTTGGGCCCAAACTCTTCCAAACAAGTGAGAATGATTGTGTGCTTGTCACAGAGCAGAATTTGCAAATATATACAGTATATATCATGGTGATAGCTGAAGCCATTTTAAACAGCACCCAGGGAACAGCACAAAAGTTCACAAAATGGAAAACCCATCCAGCTGACATTTGAAAGATGGTTTTCATGTTGGATTTAGCCAGGACACAAAACTAATTTTTGAGAGAAGTGCTAAGAAATCTTTAAAGCTGAGACATGTTACTAGGAGCCTAATCCAAGCCTCACTGAAGTCAGTAGGCTGACTAGATTTGGCTACCCAATAAATCTTCCTCTTGGGAGCTATGACTCAAAAGAGCCTTTTCAAAGCAAAGCACTGTTTAATGTTAACAGTTGGAACAAAGGCTACCAAGAGAAAGATTTTCACCACAACAGTCTACCTAAAAATCTGCATTTCTCTTACCTAAAATTGTAGGTAGACCCAGATTATCCTAATATCCTCACCTCTGGGTCTGCTTTCCTTCTTTCTTCTCCCATGCAAGCATTGACAGTACATAAGTGTTAACATTAGGGGAGGCATAACTCTGCACCACTGTCACCACCACCCCCGTTCCTGCTCCTGCCAGGGGCTGGCTCTGGACAGGTTACAGTCCCATGCCCCAGCATTGGCAGAAATCTGGCAGGACATATGCTTCCCCCACACATCACCTATGCCTTCAAGCATTCTCTCTTGTCAAACTTCTTTATTCTGTCCTGCATCTCTTCAACACAGGTTCAAGAACTGGTTTGTGTTGCACTTGCTATGGGAGATACCAGCCAGGCTGTTCACTTCAGAATGGTGAAACAAAAACCTGAAAGGATAGATGCCCTTAAAGTACATGTGAAGATGCTAAACAAAATGATTGTCCACTTTACAGTCTATATGTGATTCACTCATGGAACCACAGAGCACAAACACAATCAATTAAGTGGGTGAATACATAACTTTCATAGTATAATACAAACTGCTCCCACTTCCTTCCCATCTAGTCTTCAAAGATCAGATTTTCATAAATATCTCCAGGTTGTATGTTATCTCCCCAAGAGAAGACCTGCACATAAGCTTAAAGACAGTTTACAAATACCAAGAAAAACAGAACTAAAGGACTAGTTATTTTTCTTTACATCACTTGAAATGTTTCTGAAATAGATAAGTCATATCAAATGAGTCACAAAATGACCAGTAAAATGTAAAAGTTTCATATAAAAAGTACTCCTAGGCAGAAAGACAAGCAGATGAACATGCCACCACTGCCTCATTATTAACACAGAGAGAATCACAAGAAAAGTAATCATAAACTTCTATACCATGGTAATCCTCCAAACCAAGAAATCAACTCTAGCAGCTCCAACCTTTGTTAGGGAAGGTGTGGGCAAAGAAGTCACTATTAAAATAAATGGAAATGCTCACTCAGTAAGGTACTACATTCAGCTGGAGTGGAGGTATGGAAGCTAGTCTTGGATATTTATCCAGCCAAATTGTCAAGTGGAATTTATCTAACAGACAGACAACAGGATTTATCCTATTCTGAAAAACAGTAGCAGTGAAGGGCATCATTATGCCTTGCCTCATAAGATATAATTACAAAGAGGCTAAAGAAAAAATACAATTGCAGAACTGAATCCAGCTAGGATTAGAGCCCTACAACTTTCTAGAGGAATGTTGGACTTAAGTCTGTTTCTATTTATAACATGTAAAAAATGAAACCACACAAATACTGTGAAGAAAAGCTGCACTATACATCTAGTTGTTTTTTTCTATGCTGAGCAACTCCAGAATGCACATTCATAACTGATAACTATTCCATATCAAGCAGTCACAGACTTAGCTCTACACCAGTCACGTCTGACTATGTTGGCATGTAACAGCATTATAGCAAATATGTGTATAAAAAGCAATGCCTCAAAAAAAACACTGTATATTCTTACATAGAATACATAGAAGAACCTGTAAAAAAAAGCAGGTTCTTCTGTATACTTACTTGTGAATTAACATGTAAGGTTGTCTACCAATTATACATCCTTTATACAGATCCCCAAATATGCAAAGTTCCCCATCAAACACAAGTATTTTTCAAGTAGCCCAGTGTGCATGGACAAAACTTTCAAAGAGAAAAAACCTACATGTTTCCTCCTTTGCTCCTCCTTTTTCTGATTATGATTTTTAACCTGATTAAACTGTTGTCAATGCTCATCATGTTTGGATAGAAATTTGGGGTGCACCGATAGAGATTTTTGGGGCTGATACCAATAGCTGATTTTTAAGGAGGCATATGAGCCAATACCTATCTAATTTCCGATACTCAGCCTGGCTATTTGAAGAGCAGTGTCCAGCTGGTAAGTCTGTTGTGGTGGAAGGCGAGGGGGAAGAGGAGGGGCATGTGGGGGCAGACAGAGGCCCCTGTGGTGAGGGAGGGAGTGAGACTGGGACAGGCACTGCCCAGCCAGGGCAAGGTGGGGCATGGGACAGAGGGGGGGAGGCTCCTGCTGCTGCATGCACCCCAGGAGGGCATGTGGGGGGGGTGCCCCTGGATCTGTATGGGATGAGGGTGGCTTGCCACTACACGCTGGGGCCAGGGCTGCACTGGGCTTTTCCCAGCAGGGGCTGGATTGGGGCTGCACTGGGGGCAGGTGGCAGTGGCACTGGGAGGGAGGTTGGGGGGGTTACAGTGAATTTTGGGGTGGCTTCAACCCCCTCCATAGCCCCCTGCCAGCACTGCTGCCACCTTTCCTGAGCACAGCCCAGCTGAACCCTGACCCCAGCCCACAGTGGCAGCCCACCCCACCCCATTCAGATCCAGAGGCACATGCCCCCCATGACCTACCAGGGTGCACACAGTGTTGGGAGCTGCCCCCCCCGCCCCCTCCCCCTGGCATGAGCTGTGGCACTGTCCTGTGCTCTGCCCCACCCCAGCACCACTCCCTCCCTCCCCCACCACAGGGGCCTTGATTTGCCCCACCACCACGTCCCTTCCCTCCCCCCTCCCCTTCTACCACTACAGACTTAGTAACTGCACGCAGCTCTTCAAGCTGCTGGGCTGTACTGTTTGCTGCCTGTGTGCTACACTGTGGCTGTGTGCATACATAGGCATTTATCAGCCAAATTATCAGCCACATCGGGCTGATTTCCAACACAGTCAACTTTCTTTATGTCAGTGTTGATCTGATATTGGACCGATGTATCGGTGCACCTCTAGTAGAAATATAAAGCAAAAGCAGAAAAGGCATTTGAATATTAATAGGACATAGTGTTACTGTTAATACACTTAACATAATGAAGCAACATAAGCAGTGCTTGACTGCTTAGTAACAAAATTTCAAACAGCAATATCAGTATAGTTGCCACAAGAATTTCTTTTTTACTTCTGCTTTCCAGAATAGCTGAAGCAGAAGTTCAGAATATAGAGATAAAGCATAAGGTTGCTTTACACTTAGTACTGAGCAACTGATTGCATTATTCAGTTGTAATTGTCCTTCCATTTTTAAACGTTCCCTGAGAATTTTTTTTCCATTATAAAGGTTTACTTTCTCTTTGATTTTAAACATTTGTCCTCCTCTATTGCAGTTGGGTGGCCTTTATTGTTTGTAGGTATGTGCATAATAAAATTTTTCCAAAGTCTGTATCCTAAATTCATCACAAAGGTTGAACAAAGCAGGCGCGTGCTTCCTTTAAGCATTTTTAAGTTCCAAAACATCTCCATGTTGTTTTTAGGAGTAGAATTAAAGAGAAAAGGTTGTTCTTTTTGCTCAAAATACTAATAAAGTGATAGTTTCCTGAATTACCAGGGATTTTTTTTGTCTGTTTGTTTACCAAGAATTGTAGGAACAAGGGCTTGCCCCACTCAAGCAGTGTTCAGTGAGAAACCTCTAAGGGCATGAGTTACCTTCTGTGTTAGCATATCTGAAATGTGAGTTGTCACACGCTTCAATTTAGTGATTTGTTTTCTATCAAAAAGTGTTTCTATTAATTGGTGACAATTTTGAACCACTTCCTCATAATTTCCAATTCCTATGACAGAGCTATGCACCGTGGCATAAGGAAACATAAATGTGCCTCAAGAAAATCTACTAGTAAAACAGATTTTCTAGTCTAGCTTTATTTTAGCTACAGGACTCTATGGAAAGAGAGGCCTTTGTGTCAGAACTGTTTTAGAATGCTTCGTGTTCACTGAATACATTTTGTGGTGCTGTTTTTGCAATCAAAAGAGTGTGTGTGTCTGTGTGTCTGTATGTGTGTCTGTATTACAGACAGGTTCATATTACAATAAGAATGTTTTATTGGACTTTGATGAAACTGAAACTAGAAAATGGTTGAGATCTTTGCACTGAGAAAACACATTGTTAACTGAAATAAATAGGCTGCTGTGATTTTCTGACTTAATTCACATACCACTTTATAGTTTAGAGTTTAAAATTCCATTAGGAATGAATCAAACTCAAGTCTTATTCCTGTAACATTTTTAATACAGATATATAGTCAAGAGTACATTGAGCTTATATCATTTCTTGATCCAGTAGCAAAAAGATTCCAATGTAATTTACTAAAATCAATTATGGCATATTATGGCAATATTTTAAACTAAATTGGATTAAAAGAAATACACTTTCAAAATTGTGGGCTAAAAGTCAAATCCCAGTATTTTCAATAGATCTTATTTCACATCTATTCATCATGTGATTAAGATACAGAAGAAAATTTATTTTATTCCTGTGTCAGAACGGATAGAAAAGACACTACCCTGGCAGAGGAAGGTTACTCTTCAGCCTGATTAAATGACTGTATATAACACTCTTATCTATATAAGGATATTATACTTTGTCTCTTGACTACATTAAACCCCATTATAATCACCCTTATTATAACAGCACTACTTCTTAATGCTCAAAATGTGTGGCTTCAATAATGGCATTATAAAGTGAAGCATAGTAAGAAAATCCTCCAGACATTTAATTTCTACATATTTCAGCTCAGCAAGTAGGTATACGTCATCCAAGTTGGCAGTGTTCATAAATTCCACACAGCCTTATAAAGTTGCTCCATGTATTGTACCTTGCTTACATAATATATATTCACTATACAATGTTCCTGTAACTCACACTTATGCTTATTGGGTTGGCAAAAGCAGATCTGGTTATCAAGATATACAACTATATTATCCTACTGTGAAGTGTTTTTTATGGACAGATGAGCACGTTTTATTTAGGAAAAGGTGGATCTCAACAGTCATGAGAAATGAAATAGCAGGAGCTCAAGGTGATTGAATCCATAACGGTAAATAATATGGTTTAACTAGAAAACTCCAGTGCCACTAATCTCACTTGGAAATAAGGTGCCATAGGTATGAGGAATATGATTTGTAGACAGAATAATGTTATGATTTTTTTTAAAAGCCTCCCACATTTTCTATAGGTATGTTACATGAATTGGCATGACACATGCATGTTGATTTAGATGACATATATACCAGGATTATGCAACAGCTTCTCTTACTTCATGTCTGTATGAGTAGCTAATTTATTAAGTTTGACAGTGTTTTCCCAACATACATTTCTTAATATCTCAGCTGCTTCTTTGGCAAACTCATCCCTTGTGCAATGCCATTAGAGTCAATGAAATAACACTAGGGATGAAGTTAGCCCAATAGACAGCACACTATGGACCTGATCCTAATCTAGTTCCCACTGAATAAAACAAGCCTTTCTGTTTATTTCAGTGAGCCCTGGATCGGATCCTAAATTATTTAATTGGGGTTGCACCAGCTTCAGTCAGCTTGAATAAGACCATAAAACATCTGGAGCACAGAAAATCCTGCCTTCATACAAAATGACATCCTCCCCATTAAAGTCACTACACCCTCCCCATTAAAGTCACTATGTTGTTTCCTTCATTATGCCCTTCTCTTTTAAAGAGATGCATGTGATCCGTAGCAATCATGTGGTATCTGCATTTTTCACCAGTATACAAATTAAAACCTCTGACAGATTGCTAATGAGCTGATGTTGGAATTACTGAATAGTCTGTTATCATTTGTCCATTCACAGTTTCTTCACCAACCCATCTGTGCATGAGATAGAGCTACTACAGAGCAGGCAGGCTGGGACAGTTTCTCTATTTACGCCTTTCACCACTGCAGGCCTCTGGGAAAGGCCTTCACTAATTAAAGATTTTAACAAACATATTGCCAGCTTCCCACACTGTTATTAAACTGCTCAGGGTTGCTCTGAAAGGTGCCGATTCACAGCAGGTTGAAGATTTAGATATTTTGTACACCTCTCTCTATTGGAGCAGAATGTTTGCTTGCCAAAATAGCACTTCAAACAGTACAGCATAGCTACTTCAAAGTTGCCTGAAAGCTTCCTAAGCAAAATATCTAGGTTTAAATCTTGACCGACACAGACCAGATTCTGGTAACTTTACTTGTTTTTGATAGCCATGGCTCCACTGACCTGTATTGCTTGTTTGCTTTGTTGGTCAAAACTTCCATTTGGAAATCCTGAAAGAATTTGGGATTGGGCTATTAACAGGAGCCACCTGCTTCCATATAGACAGGTGCCACTCACAAAGCAATAGGTTGCTTGCATAGTACAGTGCTACCCAACCTGAGCATGTATATTGTAATCTTTCTCTGCATAAGAAAATAAGTAATTTTCAAAAATCACATTTATATTTATGGATCAGTGTTTTCCTGTAATCTCTTCCATTGGCATAAACTGGAAAAAAAAGAAATGTGTTTTGTCATTAGGAGTATTTTAAGTGCAATGGACTCAATAGCAAGATGCTGATGTACAGTACACTCTGTGCTGGCTGAGTTCAGCTCTCCCATTTCCAGAAGCTCATCTCTTTCGTTTGTATTCTTGGACAGTACATAAACAATTTCTTATTAATATATAGTAAATGCAGGATTTGTAAAAGATGCCAGAAGAACAGACCTTCATGCAAAATTCTTTTTACTCACACAACAGGTCTGATCCAGAGAATGGTTATTCAGAAATCCCCTGCGCCATTCACGTGCCTCAACCTGACACTGGAGGGATCACTTCTATGATTAGTTCATCAAGTTTGTTTGCAGTAGTGTCACACTCTATATACCTACCTGTGTCATGATTAAGATGACAATTTGTTTAACAGTAACCACCAAGTGGGCTCTAAAGGTGACGATTTTAGGTCACTTATTGATCTGTGCTGGGTTTAATCCGTGCCCCGCTGTCCCTTAACCTACTAGCTCCCAAACTGTGGTTCATGGAGTACATCCAAATAACAAGACTCTTGGACCAAAGACGGTTCCTGGTACATGGTGCCTTCTAAAGAACATTTAAGATTTCCAGAGGATTTTCAAGGCTTTTCTTGATACCTAAACAACCACAATATACACAAGCTCTCTTTACTGGGCCCTTATGGCTGCTCTATGTTTTTCTTTATTGGATGTTTCTTTGATGTAAATTCAGCTACAATCATATTTGTAAAGATTCCAGGATTGGGAGGTAAGAGGCACTCAGGAGAACAGAGCCAACCTGTGAACAACCTGGAGGGATTTGAGTAACGGGAGTTACAATCAAGGAAAGAACATTTTGCTTTCGTGATCAGTAAGTAGGTACAGCAAGGGAAAGGATGCAGCTAAGCAGGTGTACCTAGCCCATTAAAAGTAAATAATTTCCCTTCCTTTTTCTAGTACCATCCCACTAGAGCACTAGAGTAAGGGGGAAAGGACCTCTATCTTAGCAAACATGTAGAAGATTAAAAATATTGAAAACCACTATATGAATGAAACTGAGAACTATCCTGTCCCCTACAACGGGTGCTGTTCTGAAACAGTGGCTAAACATACAAAAATCTTCTGTTAAGGTCTAATCTCCACATCATTCAGTGGTATTTGAATATTATGTTTCAATTAATATTCCAGAAGACCAAGGAGTTTCTGCAAATGTGTACATGCAATTTCAGTGGAATTTATGCTAAACAAGCTGCAGGTATAGTGGGGCCCTTGCATTTTTAATCGAGGATAGTAGAGTAAAGCAATTCCAGCTGAAAGAAAAAATATATTTTAAATGTATTTGCTGAGCAAAGTTATAGACAGAGGGTAAAAACAGACAACCGGCGTAACTTGGATTTGAGCGTTTTGTCTTACAGTACACCCCAGACCTTACAGATAGACAAACCCTGTTGTCCCACATTAAATTCCTGTGAATTATCCAGATTAACACCTTGCCTTCAAACAAATGCAGCTTTTGAGTTAATTGCCATTTAAGCCTGGTGTGTAAATGACTGTGTTGCATCTGTTTTGATGCAAGTCATATCTTGGACCAATCAGTGCCACATTAAACAAGTTTTCTGCTTTTAGTCAAAGTGGCACTCCTGAAGCAGATGGAGCCAAAGGTTCTTCATTAGCTAGGGCACATCTACACATGCCTTTAGGGGGCAGCAATAAATTCCTTGGGGTGCATCTGCATGTACACCCAGACCACACCACATTGAGGCCAATCACAGCAGCCCCGGCTGGTAGGGAATCTGAGGGGTCAGTCTGCCAGCCTGGGCTGCTCCAACTGGGCTCAGTACACTGCAGAGGGGCTAGCTGGGGCACCAGGGAGCTTTAATGTGGGGTTAGCCGGCAGGCAGCCCCTGAACTGAAGCATCCTCCTGCCTCAGCCAGCCAGTCAACCAGTCTACACACATGCTGCTGCACATGAAAAAGACTTTGCAGCAGCAAGCTACCCAGCTTTGGAGTTAGTTTATTTCCTGCGCCCTAATAGGGGTGCATGAGTACCTGCAGAGATGTTTACTGTGCAGTTAATTAATCAACTGTGCAGTAAATGTCTCGTGCAGACAGATATGTCCTAGAATACACACATTCATGCCAATGTAGTCCTCTTTGAACCACGTAGCTCTGCTGTTCTCTTTCCTATCACTTTCGTATAAGACTGCTAATGAGAATAGGGTTTATAGAATCAGACCATACTCTTAAAAGGCTTCCATTTAGCATCACCTAATGTCTATGCAAATACTAAGAAATGATTAAATGGAGTTCTATTTTCATTGCATATGGATGGAAAATTACTTTTCCAGTCTCCAAATTCTCCATAGGTAGAAACAAAGAACAGACAGTTCTCTTGTCCAGTCCTGCAAGCCCTTCCTTATAGGACTAGTGAATGTTTCTTTCAAGGGAACTAGACACATAAGTAGCCAAAGCAGGTTGGCTTGCAGGACTAGGTCATGTATTTGTGAACTCTCTGGGGCAGGAAACATGTATTTATGTTTCTGTTAGAGGGCCATGTACAGCCATTGCATTTCATAAATAATCAGAAGGAATTCTGGACATCTAAACGGAGATGAACATTCCTGGCTCCAGTCAAGAAGATCTCATCTCTTCAACTTTACCATTTCCCTGGTGCACACATGATTTGAATGAAAAGGTAATGTTATAGTGCTATTTAATTCAAAGAAACCAGGACGGCATTCTCCCTCCTGAAGAACCTTAGAAAATATGAAAGCACGTGGATTAAGAAAAGATTAGTGTCTATGTTACATGACAATATTATACAGAATATAGCATTGGGTTGTTTAAATGAATGACTTTCCTCCCATGTAATCTCTCGCAATGCAGTCTGAAACATAACTGATCTCATTCGTACATGCAAGAATATCCAAAGGGGAGCAGACAAAGCAGACAAGCAAAAGGTCAAGCCCTAATGAGCAAATTCCTTTTCTTTTTTTCAACTTGCAAAACTTGGGTGTAGCAGTGAAAGGTGCTTCCAGGCAGCTTGAACTTGCAAAAGAGGCCCTTTCTCAGCAGAGAACCACAGGCAGCACTGACCTTGTTTGGCAGCATTACAAGAGGTCATATTTTCAGATGGATGATCTGTTCTTGAAATATCCTCCAGTGTAATGAGTACAAACAAGCTCCTCTTCTGTCTTCCATGTATTTCTTCTCTATCTGTTTTTAATTCAAGCAATAGGACTGATAGTGACCACAGAAAGAAGAATCAAACTGAGCAGCATTTTGCCTTGTGAATTTACAGTTTATGAAAGGGGCTGGACTAACAGCTTTGGAAATAAAAGTTTCCTGTTAAGCCACAGAACAGACACAAGAACCAGCTTTCCTATAGTGCCCTGCCAAGCTACCCTGATCACAGTAGACTATTTCTGGGGATAACAGCACAGTTAGATCCAGTCCCATGCAGTTGTGGGCCTAGAATCTATAAGGAAGGAGCCTGATGTAAGTCCAAGACTAGAAGCTGAGAATACCTACATTTGAGATTTGATTCTGAGATTAAACTCCTCCTGCAGCCTAAGTCAACCCAGAATTTCTTCCTTGGTTACCCAATACATAAAATACGGATAATGTGAGGATTGTTTGCGAGTCACTTGGAAATGGAGAAGCATTGTTCAATTGTTACTGAACAACTGTAATGTGAATGTAATGTGTTTAACAGCAGGCGGAACCAGGGGGCAGTCTGTAGAGCTGTGCTGACTCTTAACTTGGACTGCAATGCCCGGAAACCCCCAGGGACAATTGGGCAAGGGAAAAAGGAGGAGAAAGCTTGAGGCTTGAGTAAAGGGAAGAGAGAGCAGCATGCACATGGAACCTGGTTAGTAAAGGTGTGTGAAACGAGCCCTTTTCGATTCAGATTTGTCCCAAATTGGGGACAGTGATTTGATCCATTGATTCAGATCACTGTCCCTGGTTCGAGTTGGCCAAATCCGAATGTGACGATTCGATGCTGATTCACAGCTTTAAAAGTTTTTCCTACATACCTTGAGGTAGCAGAGTGACTCATGATCGCTGCACTGCTGGGGCAAATGGGGTGTCCCACAGCAGCACGGGGGGCTCTCCAGCATGCTGGGCAGCGAACCCGGAAGTGGACCTGAAGTACTACTGGTCTACTTTCGGGTCTGCCAGGGAGCATGCAGGGGGGCCCCCGGCGCCACAGTGGCCCAGTGATCAGCCGCAGGGGGACCCCGGGTGCCCCCCCAAACCCAGGAGACACCAGTTGCCAAGCTGGAGGATGTGGGGGAGTCCCCCAGCATGCTTCCCGGTGGACTCAGACGTGCTTCTGGTCCACTTCTGGGTCTGCTGCCAAGTGCACTGGGGAGCCCCATGCTTCTGTGGGATGCTGCATCTGCCCAGCACTGCAGTGTTCAGAGCCCCTGCTACCTAGAGGTATGTAGAAAAAACATTTAAAGCTATAGCTACGCCCAAATCACTGAATCTGTCGGAATCTCTTTAAATCAATTCAGAAAGATTAAAGGGTCCTCTGAGTTTATTCAAATTCGGAGATTTGGCCACCGAATCAGGCCAAATCTCCACCAAACAGAATCAGGAACCAAAGCTTCACACAGCTCTACTGGTTAGCCCTACACAGAGGAGTGCACAGTGGACCTGGAGATCACACTGGCTCAGTCAACCAGGATTATGGATTGGAGGAGCTGACTTGGGGCAGCTTTTTGAGTGCTCTAGGGATTAGAGTCTTGTTGGGGACACCTCTGAAGGGGAGGTGGGAAATTAAAGTGCTGAGTTTATGTTATCAGTGTTAATGTTTCATTACCTTTTACCTATTACCTCCCCTTGTCCCATTGGCTTGTAACCCAAAGACCTATGATTTTCTATATAAAAGTGGGAACTCCCCCTGGCTTCTTGTACCAGTTTCTAAGGCTGCGTGGTCAGTACACAATGCCAAAAAGGAGTGATGATGATTTTTTCAATAGAAACTGGATCAGCAGATTTCTTTGCCACGGACTACTGAACAGCTATCAGTTGAAAAAGTCTTTGGTCTCAACACAGGCTCAATCATGATATCCTATAAGTAAAAGATCTTACCTCATTAACAAGTCCCCAAGTCTATGTATTTACTCTGTAAAGATACTTGGAGGGCCTGATCCCTCCTGCCTGCTCAAAGTCCTGATCTGCAAGATCAATCACATCCTGGTCAGTGCCCATTGCCAGACCCTTGGGCTTGATCATGAAAGTATTTATCTAAATATTGTGTTTTTCATTTGTAATATGCAATAAATTGTGTATTCTACTATGACCTTGAGAATAAGAGAGATAACAGCAGGCCTGTAACTGTAATATAATGATCTTTTATTTTTTTCCCACATAACTGTAATAAACACTTAAATGCTATTCTTTCAGATCAAGATCATTCTAACCCCACTTCCCAGTGAAGACAACCATTTCCTGAATAGCATCTACTTGTGACTGCCATAGGGGTGAATGTTATCGGTCTTGTTCTTAGATCACCCTCATCCCCAGTAATTGGTTTGCTTGCATTCCACAAATAAAAAAGCAACATTCCCTGGACTCTATCTTTATCTAAGCTGCATTATACTTGGCCTATCTGGATAGGTAATTTGAGGGAAGGTGGCTCCAAACCAGCTTCTCCTCTCCCAGTCCTAAAGAAATAGTCCCAGTACAACTCAAAGGAACCTGTTTATTATTCCAAGTTGTCTTAGTTGTAATGGTTCCATGTGGAATTCTGCACCAGCTGATAATAAGGAGTGCCATTGTTGTGACCCAGAGGCCTGTAGACCCGGGTTTTTCTTCTCTTAACTGCTTAGCATGAGCCTCCGAGCTGGCAAATTTAACCTTGGTTTCAACCAAGCTGAAAAGCTGCAACTCAGCAATGAGAGATGATATGAGGGTTGACCATGATCTGTTCTTGGTGAAGAAAAAGAAGAAGCCTGGAGATATCTTGTCTGGATGACCAAAGTCAAAACAAGAAATAGGCCAACTAAAATAAGGCAATTTGGCTTGAGAAAAGATGAACAATTGTCAGCAAAACTGACACCCCACCTAAGAATGAAATGAGTATCTAAAGTTGGGGAATTTTAGTTGAGATTAATCATATATGGTAAGTGGAAATAGGTGTATTAATATGCATTGTAGGGAATAGCTTAAGCTAATTATATGATAAGAAGTGTAGTATATCAGTAGAACACAAGCTCACACTTCAGAATCCCTCCCAAAGAGATCCTGACACCGATCCAAGAAAATTCTACCTCGTGCAGACACCAGAACTAGGAGCCGGGAGCCCCAGGATGAGACTTCACAGACTGATGACCTGATGTTGTCAAGTCTGTTGTACTTTGGGGTGGTGAGCATGTTGTATTGATTTCAACTAACTGCAGCAATAGAACTGTAACTGCTAAAGGCTTAATGAATTTATTATTGGTTAAGGAATAACAGTATCTTGGAATTAACACCTAGTACAAGGCACAATTTAATGTTACTGGACATAATGCCATTTTGGCTCTTCCTATCTAGATAATGCTGTTTGCTATGCAGAAAGTGGAGAGTGTATGGCATAAAGTCAGCTCTGCTAGCTTTCTGCCCTTAGGGCTGCTTCCTACCTACAGAACAGCCAGGAACCCAGGAGACATTCTTATGTTACGAAAATAAAGTTTTCATACCTCTGTTGAATTCTGCATCCAAATATAACACCACTCAAACTGTACCCCAATGCAAATAAACAGTGCTAGAGACAAGATTTCCTTTAGTAAAAATATTAAATGTAACTTAACCCTGGCCTGCAACACAAGAAAAGAAAAGACAGGATATCAATGTAGTCTCGCTAAAGCCAAAGCAGAAAGTCACCTTATGCTATGTATTGCCTAGGTCATAGAACAGTGTTTTTCAAACTTTTAAACTTCAAGTGCTCCTCAGAAAATGCCAACTCAGCTTTCTCTCATTTCTTGACTATGGCAAAATAATAGAGCAATTCTTCTTTGGCCAAGAACACAGGAACTGCACAACAGGTCAGAACATGTTTGATACTATTTGAAATATCTGGTCTTATCCTGTGAATCATGTACAGGTGTTTGCACACCTAACAATAGTAATAGTGTGTGGCAGGCATCCTTAAAAGGATCTCACAGTACCCAAGGATGCTACGGCAACCTGGTTGAGAATTAGTGATATCGAGTCATGGATCTAGAAGGTCTCTCGAGCAATCTAATCCAATGTTTCAGAGGAAACAAGAATGATTGCCTCCCCAGTGGAGAGGGCACTTCATGTCCATAACATACTACAGGATTTACCTCTAATTGTGACATGGGCACTTGTCTACTAGAACCTGAACTGAGGTCAATCTTTTCCATCAGAGGATAATAGCTGGTAGCGATTACTGACCAGATGAAATTTCAACTAGTCACTTAGGGCCTGAATCTACAAACACTTATATAACAGTCCTTGTTCACAAGATTAGTCCCAGCAACCTAGATCAGAGGCCAGAGTTGAAAAGTATTTAGCACTGTTGGCATAACTGGAAATACGCTCATCTCTATTCAGAAAATTCTAAGAACAGGTATCATCTTCTTCCCACTCTATAACGCATTCAGCAAGCACTTAGGGATTAATAGGGATCAGTCCCACTGAGGGAAGAGCATGGAAAATAGCAGATACAAGACAATGGAGGTTCTTTACCATAGTACTTAATGGAAACACACTTTATATCCTTGAGTACTCAAGGGGGTAGCATTAATGAGCACAAATATTCATCCCTAATAAGAACATACTGTCATAATCACCCTCCACATGATAAATAGATTATAGGGTTTGCTGGGTGTCCCCCCGCCCGCCCACACACACACACACACACACACACACACACACACACACACACACACACACACTTCTTTTTGTTAGGCTAATGCTTTCTCTACATAATAATTTAACCAATTCTCTGAAAACAAATCACAAGTTATCAGGACACAGTATAAGTGGATTTTTTTTAATGTTTTGAATCTTGGGTTAAACAAATCTTCTCCATATAAATGCTCCCTTTTTAGTTGGCACTGAAGATTTTGTTGTTCGCAGTAATCAAGCTCCCAGTTGGCTAACCTCTCATCTAATACAACGTCTTCCTGTTTCATTTGAACAAAATTTATCATCCACAAGCAAAGACAGAAAACGTGTGAATGTCTAAAGCTTATGTAAATTAAGAGGCCATGAACAGTGGTCCTAAAAATAGTAGATAATTATAGGCATTTCTTCACTATACTATAATTACAAGCCTGCTGTCATCTCTTCCATTCTGTATAAGGTCACAGTAGTATTATACAAAATTTACAGTATATTACAAGTTAAAAACACAATAATTAGCAATTGCGCATCTTCAGCACTAGTGATGAATGTTCACAGTAAATGTAAAAAAAAATGAGCATTATTTGCTTTATGTGGACAGTACACACTTAAATTTAATCATCAACTCCTGCTATCCACTGGGCAATATTCTCTCACTATTATAATGCTATTTGCCAAGATCATAGTACACCCTTGGGCTGAATTCATCCTTAATGAAGAGACAAGGAGCCAAATCTCTCACTATCATATCAGTGATGTACTTCTTAAAAATATTCCTTTAAACTTCATAATTCTATATAACTTATTCAGTAATGTCTAGGAGACTGGGAGAAAGGACTGAATATTATTTTGACCATTATAATGAACATCGCCACTTAGTATTCAGAAAACTTAAATCACTAAAATAACGTGCAATTTGAAAGAATCTATCTCAATGCATACCATTTTTCAGCTTTTTAACAATCTTTAATCTGAAAGAAAGAAAAAGAAAGAAAAAAAAACTAGAAGGGATTATAAAGACCTAGTCAGGACACAAGTCCTCTTGTAAGGAATGAAGTGAAGAATCACCATGATCATACAAGGTTTTGGGGGTAAACCCGATATCTTTTATTAAACCAACTCAAATAATTGGAAAAATTCTTCTTAGTGAGCTTTCACACACAAATATCCTTTGTCAGGCTGAGGAACTGTCTGCAGATGGTTTCCTAGGCGCTCTTCCTAGATGGAGTGGTAAAGCAGCTAGAGGCCAGTATGTATGCAAGAAAGCTAGTCAGTTAAAATGTAAATTGGGGTGGTCAGTAGGTGAGAACCAGATCAGGGAGAAGAAAGAATGAATGTGGCTGTAATCAAAGGATGAGACAGGAGTGGGGAAAGGAAGGGAATAAGAATAGCTGGTAAAAAGTGGAGGGTTTACCTGGGGAGTCAGATGCTAGGCAGGTTATAATATGTCATAAATCCAGTGTCTATATTTAGTCTATCATTTTTTGTATCCAGTAGATTGATGAAGTGAAGTTCATAGGTTCATCTGTGAAAGGTATTTTGCAAATTCCCATTGAAGATTAGAACTGAGAGACTGGAGAGAGAGCGGTTTTCTTGTGAGAAATGCACTCCCACAGGTAATTGGGTATTCTTGTCTTTGACAGATTTTCAGTGTGCATTTGTTCTGGTGTGCAGTTGTTGTTTGGTTTCTCCTACATATGTTCTATCAGGGCATCACATTTCTGGAGGTGCAGGTGTAAGATCCAGGAATATTGAAGGCTCTGTTGTGGGGTGTAGTAATTGTGGGGGTGGTGGGGATGTGTTGACAGGTTTTACATGTCTTGTCCTGGAACAGTCTGGATCCATTGGGTGTGTTTTGGGCTGCAGGAAGTTTGCTTCTGGTGATGAGATTGGTGAGGTTCAGTGCTTGTTTAAAGGATAGAATAGGTGGTTCTGGGAAGAGCTCTTTGAGAATTGTATATCCCATACTAGAAGAAGGCCTAATTCTCACTATTAGGAATACCTATGCAAGTTGACCAAAACTAAGTGGGGAAAATAATTCATCTCAAGTATTTTGCCTGTATCACAGGATCTACACTTATGAAACTTTCCTCCCCTCTTCATGGATGAACACACGAAATTCTAAAATAAAACTATATTGTATTCTCATAACATCAGAAACCCATTTCCCAGGATCTTTCCTGGCCAGGAGCATTGAGACGGCTATGGTGAGCAAATACTAACACCACCTATCATTTTCTAATACTGGACTCCTCAACCTGGGTCATAGCACCGAGTTGGCAGTTCTTGATTTGTAAATGGCCTTCAACAGAGAACATGCTAATGCTGCTAGATCTTCAATAAAGTGTCATGCCATTCATACTAGAGCTAGCAAGAACAAAAGGAAAAAGCACCTAACTGAATTAACTGTATTCCTTTCAGGAAACTTTCAGAACATTATGAAAGATATGGCTCCTCCCTGGTCACGCCACTCCCTGTTATAACCTTACTAGGCCCAGTCTTTTCATTCCTCATCTGAGAGAAGATCAGATCAAACCAGGCTGCATTGTCATCAGCATGCAGAAATGTATCACCTACAAGTCTCTTTTTCAATCAAAGCAGCTTTTTCATTGCTCTGATCATCCAGTACCTGGAAGAAATAATCATGATTTATGACAAGAAGATGGCTTCTATTTACTCACTGTAAATCTCAACTGATGGTAGAAAGACAAACACACATTTTATGGATCCTGCTGATTTAAGCTCCAATTCTTCAGAGGCTACTACAGAGACCCATTGATTCAAATGAGTTTCTTGAAGGCACAGGTATCAAGCCTACAGTAATTCCATTATTATTTAGGGCACCTGCCCTCTTACTGTATTTAATGCCACACTAAACTTGTCACTATTCATAGCCACACAGTACAAGAGTGGCAAGGAACAGCTTCCATCTTTTCCTCCTAGATTAGGATCCTCTACTGTGCTCCATGTGTTTGTCTCCTCCAGGTTAGACTCCAGTATGTTCCCTCTGGTGTTGTCCAATATTACCACTTCAAGGAAAATACAACTCAAATACCATACAAAAGGCTACCTTCTCAGCACAAAATTAGGGATGAATACGTAACTCAGGAGCCACTCATACATAGCCAGCTCTCTCTCTGCTTTCACACCAAATATAAAATCATAATTCACAAGGCCCTCTGCAAACCTCTCAGGGACTGACTCACCACCCCGTCCCACCCAGCCATCTGTGTTCCAGAGGGGTTGGTCAGCTGCAGAAAGAGAGATGCTCAAGGTGCTCTGCTCAGTGGAAATCTATCTCTGGCACTCTTGCCAGATCAGAACAAACAGATCTGACCACGCTGAGATTAAAATCTAGAACTCAGCATTTCAGCACAAACTTTCCACATTAATGGCATCTCTGTCAAGGGCATATTCAGTAGACATGACAATGGAGAAGAAGAATATGAAGAATGAAGTAGAACATATAGGATGATGGATGGGTAAGAATCTAAGTTCTCTTTAGGACACTGTTACTTCCACCCCAGCTGTTCTGCTTGGAGCTTACTTTCTACAAAGATAGGCAGGCCATGTCCCTTCTCCTATATACTGTGGTCTCTCACTTTTGTATATTCATTTACTAATCTTTACAAAAGACAGAAAAAATATTTGCTGAGCTTCTACCTATATCTGTGAGGCCAGATGGATGTGCTATCTGAATGTTTTTCAGCACATAAAATTAAACTTTTGAATGATAAAACTGTGAACCAATGTGAATACAGAATTTGCAAAAGTGTCTCCTGTCATTCAGAAGTCACATATGGCTTGAGGAAGTCACAGCTTCCTCTACTGCAAGGAAACTTTATGATAAACATTAAAAAACACACTAATGAGTGACCATTAGTACTAAACAATCCTGTATCTGATAGTACCAGTCAGGGAAGTTCTGGCTTAGACACCATATAAGAACTTTTGCACATAATGTCAAAGAATTCAAACACTGTCAGCGTTTTCTACATCTTTCCAAAAATGTCTCCCTTTCACTATCTGCCATATTCTGAGGTCATCTGATGAACTGCCTTTTGTTCTGCTTTATGCCATGCACTGGTATATAAAACCACTGAGTAATCAAGTAGTGAAATGTCTGACACATGCTGAAGACAGACCCAAAACTTGGGTTACTATGCAATTTAACTGAAGTTGTCAAGGGGAAAAGTTAGCAAATTAAAATAATCTTGTACCATGCAAATGTAGTCACTAACTAAATATTTCACACACTGTTTAGAAACAAAGAGGCAGTTTCCTCTAATGCTTGTAGTGGGCAAGAGCTAATTAGCTTCCTAATGTAAAATAACTCCCAACCATGATTAAAGATGGGCAAATACCTCAACTTGCTGAAATTGAAAAATGAATTCAGTTTGGCAATTCATCCTCCTGCTCACTCCTCCCACACACACTATTATTAAACATTGTTTTATTAAAACAAGTATCCTAGAGATTCTCACAACATCCAGCAGGTTTTGGCTCTGAATCAACAACATATTTAAGCATATACTTAAGTCCCACTGAAGCCAAATTCTTTGCTGAATAGAACTAAGCTTATGGTTAAAGGCTCTGCTATTCTGCTAGCTCTGCTCATGCAAACGTAGGCTCCAATTCTGTGATTCAAGTCTAAACCAGCAATTCCTTATATTCAGAAGAAGCACTTACTTCCCACGTGTAGAGATTCACGAGCATAGAGTTCATTGCAGGATCATGGCTGCAAGCAGTCCAAGCACTCTATCTAAGGGTTCCAGTATTATTTTACAATATCTGCTGCTGTTTACCAGAGTTAGACCATACGAAACAGCTGCCTTCCTTGTATATGTTAACAGAATTATTTGTAATATCTGTAATATGATACATAATTATCACCAGAAAGGAAACTGCAAACACTTTTGTCCATGTGCAAAAGGAGTCTCACCTTCAGGATGAGCAGCGATTCAGCCTCTCTCTACAGAGAATCAGCCAATTCTTTTTAGAGGTACACTGATATATTGGTCCATATTGTATCAGCACTGACAAAAGGAAAATAGACATTATAAGCAATCAGCTTTTTTTGGCTGATTTGGCCAATAATGTCAGCAACAAATGCAACATGCATGCAGGCAGCCAGGAATATAGCCCAACAGCTTGGAGAGCAGCATCCAGCCAGTAAGTCTGTTGGGGGGAAGGGGCGTGGGGGAGGGAAAGGGTGTGGGGAGCAGACTGAGGCCCCATGGGGAGGGAGGAAGTGGAGCTGGGACAGGAACAGGTGCTGCCCAGATGGGGTGGGGCAGGGCATGGGACAGAGCCCTGGGTGGCTCATCTAGGGGATGCGGGGGAGCAGGGAGAGGGTGGGGCAGGGCATGGGACAGAGCCCTGGGTGGCTCATCTAGAGGATGCGGGGGAGCAGGGAGAGGGGCAGCTCCCACCATTGCATGCACCCATGGGGGAGGCATGGGGGGCATGTACCCAGGGTGAGGGCAGACTGCCCATTGTAGGCTGGGCCAGGGGCTGCATCAGCCTATTCCCAGTGGTGGGGAGCTGAGCCAGGGCTGTGCTCAGGGCAGATGGGGCAGGCAGTGGCAGTGCTGGGAGGGGTGGTTATGGGGTGGACTGCAGCCACTCCAAAATTCACTGTAGTACCCTGTAACCACTTCTTCCAATACCGCTTCCACCTGCCCCATCCCCACCCACTCCAAGCACAGCCCCCTGCTGGGAAGAGGCCAGCACAGTCTCTGGCCCTTGCCCTGAACACAGGGGTGCATGCAACAGTGGTAGCTGCCTCCACTCCCCACCTCTACCATGACCCTCGGATGAGCCACCTGTAGCTCCATCCTGCATCCCACCTCTGCCCCTGCTCCAGCCCTAGTCCCTCCCTCATAATGGGGGGGCCTTGACCTGACCCCCACTGCAAGTCCCTCCCGGCTACAAACTTACCAGCCAGATGGTGCTCCATACTGCCAGGCTACATATCAGCAATCGGATTGGTATCAGACAATATGGCTGGTTAATAATTGGCCATTGGCATCAGCCAAAAAAAGCCTTTATTGGTTCACCCCTAATTCTTTTGCTACCATATTTGTTGTATATTTTCCCTTTGTTTTTATACCTGCTACCTCTCCTAAAAACACCTCCTCTCCCAGAGAGATTCAAACCATCACTTGTTTCTTCAAGTCTACATCCTGATCATAACAACTGTATTCACCTTACTAAGGAACAGAAAGCAGCTAGTGACATAACTGACTATAACTAACCAACACAGCTCAGATATCAAACATCACTATTCCCAATCCACAGAGATGTTTATCAAATGCATTCAAAAGAATTGTAGTCTACTCATCATTTTACTCTACCCATCATGCTTTAAACACTTACGATCAACTAAGAACCATCACCTCCATGTTTGCTTGCTTTACAAATGCCCACTCCAAGTCAACATGTAAAGAGATATTTTGTAGATAATCAAATACAAAACCTATCAGTTAGAAATGTTGTTACAGAAGTTACTAAGCCCTTCTGAATTTTTTTACAATATGGAGAATTGTCCAACTCTTTCTTACAGCAACAATTGTGACCAAACATCCAGGCTCTGAAACACCGTGGACATTTAGCCCTTGCTAAACATCTGCTGTTCCATGGACCCCAAACCATTTTTAAATTTTGATATGTTTAACAATAAATGTAGTATCCATGAAATGCACCATCAGGAGCCAGCTGTCCATCCATTAGACCAGTAGTTCTCAACCAGGGTGTCACACCACACTCAGGTGCTTTGAGAGCCTTTCAAGGGTGCTGTATGGTGCTACACAATGTTAGCACTGTCACCAGTTTGTCACTTTTGTCCTCTTTGCTGCACTGAGGCACCCTAGTTTCCCTCTCCCACTCTGATCTTGGTTCCTTCTTCCCATACTTTCTTCTGTGCCTTAATCTCACATCCTGCCCAGATAGCTCCCTCTTCTTCTACTCCAGAAATCACTGCTCAAATCTTGTTCATATCAAAGGCCACCCCATGCTAGCGAAAATCTTGTCAGACAGAAGCCCATAGTATTCAAAGATGGATGGGCAGGGGTGAGAGGGGAGAGAATGAGGGAAAGAGAGAAAAGAAAGCTCCTTGGTATGAGGCTCCCAGTGCACTGTGAGCCTGACTTGTGCCATTTTTCTAGGGCCTGGTCAATGAAGTAAATGAAAAATCCCTTTAATATTAACAAAGCAAGATTGGGCCAGATCCTGCATTTGACATATTAGGGACCACTCGGGCACTTGCATACAGCACCAGTGACTTCATCAGGTCTCCAGATCATACAGGAATCAACCCACAAGGAATCACTTGTAGGATTGAAACCTTGATTTATAGAGGCATCCTACAGTATGTCTCCTCTTGTAAGAGTATATATTGCTTGTGTTCTACAAGATAGATAACAACAGGGCAAAGCCTGTGTTTCTAGTAAAAGCTTTGCAAACAAGTATTTTCTAAATCTTTTTTGCAAGACAGCAAGTGAAGAATGCATGTAACAACCCCCAGAAATGGTGTGTGCAGTGCCACCACAGGTAAGATAGCTTTGGTACTAGTTCTAAAAGGCAAATATTTTGCTTTATGAAAATAATAGATCTTACAGGAAATTTCAAGTGAAAACACCATGGGTTTGGAAAAGATTTGCAGAACTGTCCAAGTGCGCTGTATGACAGATGGATGGAGCCTGAGCAAAACTGGATAGGGCGGCCAAGCCTTGCCTTGCACCATAAATATATTTTTCCAAGTAACATGGTCAAGCAAGGAAAAACATGCTTAGGACTTTTCAGAAAACCCTTGTGTACCTACATTCTATTGGAGAAATCATTTAAGAAACAACCAGTCATTCTCACCTAAAGAAATCGTGTGAGTTGGCACTTATCTTTGCCACACTGCTGTGCCACAAACAGCTACCAGAGCTTGTCCAAGTACCAGAAGCAGAACTGATGTAGTATAGCTCTTCTCCTGAGCTAATATACCTTTGCCTGTCAGTCAGATTAATGAGTTCAGGTGGGTGCTGCTGTTAGCACTTTACAGCTTCTGTTATCTGAGCTTGCTCACTCAGAGTTAGCTTGCATATTCTCTGCACAGCATAGCACTATGCTAGTCACATATCCCCTGTTGTAATATTTCCAGTCATTGTTTCAGATGATATTGTCTGTCTGGATGCTAGTTAACTAAAGCATCAGTCTTCTAGTAGAACCCCCAGCACAGCCCCTTATATCTGTGGAAGTCCCACTAATATGGATGTGTGTTGTTGGACATAGGAAGTCCCACTGACAGATGTGACAGAAGCCAGCTTACAGGTATCCAGGTTGTAGCCGTACTGGTCTAGAGGCAAAAGGAATCAAAACTCATGGAAAAGATGATATATTTTATTAGACCAACTAGATATTTACAAATTACTTTATTTATTCACAAGCTTTGGGGCACACTCACCCTTCATCAGGCATAGGAGAGAGCAGAGATTGTAAAAGTTCTCCCAGGTAGAACTGAAAATTCATGTTTCAAAGGAGAGCTGAAGGTGTTGGTAAAGGCTCCTGTTTGGAATAGTTCATTTTGTTCAGGTAAGGCACAGAGAAAGGTTGAAAAATTCTTTTTACCTTGAAGTTGTCTGGTGGCAAGCAGGATGAAGAAGTATATTTCTTTTGGGTTATGATGTTTCATATTTCACAGAAGAGTGGAAAGATGGAAAGCTAGTCTGGGCAGGAATTTCTTTTATGGTAAAGTATATGTGAGTCTCTGTGCTCCATGAGATGCAAATTTGCTCCAACAACGGCAGGAGCCTGGTGTTAGCATATCAGGTGGTAAAATGCTTCCTTCTTGTAAAAAAATCAAACAATCCCTCACCCCCCCACAATTTCTGGTAAAATGGTTCATAGTAAAAAGCCAGCTTTATCTATTTATAAAACTTTTGCCAGTTTTCTCCCTTTCTCTAGATAAGCAAGTACTGAGGCTTTGGAGAGCTTTCTGCACCATCCATTTCTTGCACTGGATACAGGCTGAGTGCCTCACTTGGCGACAAAGCCACACCTGAATTAATAATACTCAAATTCTCATGCTTTAGTACAGAGGTGGCTGCCAACCTCTAGCATAGGTACCATCTGTGTGGAACACATGGCAGATTAAGGAGGCAACAGGTAGCAGAGCAGCGGATAAGTCAGGGAGCAGAAAACAAAGCAGCAAACTGGACAATGAAGAATAGGGAAGGAAGCAGAAAGCAGAGCAGCAGAGCAGGCAAGGAGCATAGGGCTGGGAATAGAAAGCAGAGCAATGGATTAGGCAGGGAAAGTACATCAATGGCATTTGGGGAAGTTGCAAGATTAATTTGTGGCACACCTGCCAACCCTGTTGCTCCTATTGCTTTACTAGCATTTTATCTTAATTACACCAAGACAGAATTGGTATATGTACATTTGCCCTTGCAGTACTTATCCCACCACAAAGTAATATTATTTGAACTGCAGTAATATCTATAGGTCCTAGTTACAATCCAAGATCCCATTGTGTTAGGCACTGTACAACCACAATCACAACCCCAGACAGCTTACAATACAAGTCAGTCCCAGAGACCCTGCAAACCTTAACCTCACATCACTCCTTTAACCCTCCACATTAGTAAGACTACTTCCATAATCAGGGATTACTCCAATTCACCAAACCAAGTATTGGCAGAGTATCCTGGATAATTCTGCCACAAAGGGAGGCCCAAAGTCTATATACAAATCTGCTTGTGAAATACCTGAATTCAATCAGTTATATTAAATAAGTACAAGGGAAAATGCCTCATAGAAAAAGCAGCTCTGAGATAAATGAGAAAAGTGCTGAGTCTCAGAATTTTTTAAAAAAATCTCAGCTTTGCAAAATATGGAACCAAGCCTCCCCCCTCTTTAACTCACATTAAGTTTTTGCTATTGACTTCAATATAGGTGGGGCCTGGCTGTTATGGTTTTGAACAAGTAATTGCTTTATAATATCAGTTTGCATTAAATGTGCCATTTGTAAACTAAACTTTGATGTGACAAGGTGCTACTGGTAATTCTCACCACACTACAGCCATGTTCCCTCCTTCTATTCCTATAATTATAGTAGGCCCATTTACTCTCCCAAAAGATTGGGAGGGGGCCTCTGCATAAATGAGAATCAGGCCCCAAATGTTTTATTTTGACTCTGATACAATGTTTTATCAACAATACCTGAAATGTGACCTCTGTATACAAGTCCCCTATTTGAGGAGATTTTAGATGAGTATGCAGTAGCTATGTCAGCTGCTAGCTGGAGATCTTCTTTTGACACCCTTCCCCAAGTGTATTGCATAGATAAACATACTCTATTTGAACAAGACCAATGACAGCAAAATTGCCTGCTTGTCTCTAAAAAGACTCTAATAATGTGCATCAAGGGAGAGACCCATGGTCTGACAGACTCCCCCCACCCACCCCCTCAGTGCAAAACATAAAAATCCACTTCAATAGCAAGGAGAAAAGCAGTTAAAAGTGTATCCCCAGCTAATTACATCCAAAAGAGTAATAATAAAATTAACTATTAAACTTTAGAACTTCCTTTTAAATGTTTTAAGCATTTGACAACTGTGGTGTAGTTAAATTATACACTGAACCATGCACTGGATTGCTTTGGAGTGAGGTACAGTAAGTGTTGCCAGGAAATAACTGGATTTTATTAAGCATGTTTATTTTAAATAAGATCTTAGATCTTAACTGATTATCTTTATTCTCACATTTTTAAAGACATTTCTTAATTTTAAATGAACTGTCCTTCATCTGCAATAAGAAAATACTGCAGGTTGGTGGCATTTGCTGCAGAGTGTTTACAAAACCAGAAATTAAGATATGAAGATAGCCTGCTGGTTCCTCACATAATGCAGGACCGGCTGGAGAACATACTGCTGCTATTAACAACAGCAGTTCAATTCTTGGCACAAACACTGAGGCTAGTTTCAAAACTCTAGTGGCTGTCAAGATGCTAGATTATGGACTGCATTGTAATCCAGAGCTGTGGGGGAAACCTGCTTTGATATCACTCTGGTAAACAGCAATCAAAGGCCAAGAACAAGGGATGGAATGAAAAATGTAGGAAGAGAGAAATGCATGAGGAATGTTCTGCCCTTTTCAATCAGCTACTTTAAACATTTATTTGTTTCAAATTAAAAGATGATTTAATTTGAATAGCAGAGCATTGGAAAGAAGGCTCCTTATAGCATGTAACATAGACATTACAGCCTGAGAACAATAATTAGGGAGAGAATCATAGAAGATTAGGGTTGCAAAAGACCACAGGATATCATCTAATCCAACGCCCTGCTCAAAGCAGGACCATACCCAAATAGATAAATTCCAGGCAAAGCTTTGTCTAGCCAAGTATTAAAAACTTCCAAGGATAGAGATACCACCACAGAAGATGGTATAGAGTGCACCCCCAGCAAGTCTGCAGATGACACCAAGCTGGGGGGAGTAGTAGATATGCAGGAAGGTAGGGCTAGGATTCAGAGTGACCTTGAGAAATTGGAGGATTGGGCCAAAAGAAATCTCATGAGGTTCAAGAAGGACAAGTGCAAAGTCCTGTACTTAGGATGGAACAATCCCATGCACAAGGACAGGCTGGGGGCTGAGTGGCTGGGCAGTAGCTCTGCAGAAAAGGACCTAGAGGTTACAGCGGACAATTAGCTGAATATGAACCAGCAGCATACCCTTGCTACCAAGAAAGTTAATGGCATACTGGGCTGCATTGGTAGGTGGATTGCCAGGAAATCAAGATAAGTGATTATTTCCCTCTATTCAGCACTGGTGAGGCCACATCCGGAGTACTGTGTTCAGTTTTGTGCCCCCCACTACAGAAAGGATGTGGACAAATTGGAGAGAGCCCAGCAGAGGGTGACAAAAAGGGTGAGAGGGCTGGGAGACATGACTTCTGAGGAAAGTCTGAGGGAAATGGGCTTATTTAGTCTAGAGAAGAGGAGACTGAAAGGGGGTTTAATATCTACTTAAGTCACAGCGAACAAAGGGGATTTTTGTGGGCCACTCATGGTGCACCAAGCCGATTTTGCAGTCTTTTCACAGCAAGCCTGCTCTATGCCACTGATTAGTTAAGGGTCCCTAGTGGCTCTGCTCCTCAGGGTGGATTGGCTGAGGGGACCATCCATTGTGAAGCCCCACCTCTCACCACTGATTGGGAGAGAGAAGCAGGGACACAAAATGTCCCTCTCAGCCAATCAGCAGTGAGGGTAAATGTGTGCACAGGAAGGGGCGTGGGGGAGAGAAGGAGTGTGGGGGAGCAGATTGAGGCCTCCATGGGGTGCGGGGGGTGAATGGGGCCCTGGAGTGGGTTGTGGGTTGCTTGCTGCCCAGGCAACTCATCCAAGGGCACAGGGAAGGGGAGGTTCCTGCCACTGCCTGCACTCCCAAGGCAGGCAGGCACAGGGGATATGATCCGTGTTGTGTGCTGGGCGGAGGAAGCTGCCACTGTGGGCTGCACTCCACAACCCACTGCCACTGCCTTGGCTGTGCAACACCACATGCCTCTCACTGCCAGGCAGGTGGCGCAGCCAGCACACAGGAGGCATGTGGCATCATGTGGCTGCCAGGGCGCCAGCAGCAGGGTATGGAGCACAGCCCTCAGCAGCAGCTGCCTCTGCCCTGCACATAGATCATGGGGGAACATGCCCTCTGTGCCTGCCCTGTAGGTGCTGGCAGCAGTGGGAGCCCCCCTGTGCCCCTGAACAAGCTAGCCAGGCTCTGAGCCTTCTACAACCCACCCCGGCCCTGGGGTCCCATTCACCTCAGCCCCTGTCCCACTCCCTCCCTCACTGCAGAGGCCTCGATCTGACCCCCCACCCCATTCCCCTTCCCCACAACAGACTTACTTGCTGGGGAGGGGTGCATGCATGCATTCACTTGCACGTACACACTCAACCCCCACAAAATCATTTTTTCTTTCTCCGTTTATGGTGACCATATTACGTTTAAGGAAATCCATCCAGGACACTGCCCCACTCCCCCTCTCCCTCCACTGCAAGTCAGCAGCACTGCTGGAGGCAGAGGCAAGTGGGCAGGATGCAGTCCAACAAGGAGGTGGAATGGCGTGGTGTGCCAGGCAGGCATTGCTGGAGCAGGCACCACCCCATCCACAATGCCCAACCTGCCGCCTCCTGAGCAGTGGCTAGAGACAGGGGATGGGCTGGGTCAGGCAGAGCCAACCCTAGGGGTGTGCAGGGCCTGGGGCATATCACGCTGTGCAGGGCCTCTATGGGGGTTAGTGGGTGGCGAACAGCTGGAGCATGGAGCCTGGGAGGGGAGTGGGGAGGCAAGTGGCTGGAGCACGGAGCTGGCAGCACAGCACAGAGCAGCCAACGGGGCCTGTACAGAACTGCCTGTGGGGCCTCTCAAAGAGCAGGACCTGGGGTGGTCACCCCAATTCACACCCCCGCCCCACCCCAAGGGATGGCTCTGGGGCTGGGCACTGCTCTAGTCTGCCCACATTGCTCCACTGTTGTACCTGCCCAGCACACCGTGCCGCTCCACCTCTCCCCAACCTGCACCCCTATGATTCTGGGACTTCTGATTTTATTTTCACCAACTGGCCAGGGCAGCCTATGAAATCTGGGGCTGTGCTGACCAAACAGGGACATATGGTCACCCTAGTTATAGATAGTGAGGTTTCCAGTGCAGGGCCTTGTCTTCTCACCTGTGCACATCACTGATTCTAAATAGGTAATAACCACCAAGGACTATCAGGCCTGATTTAGCTGAAGTACCCAATCTGTCTTTACATGAGATAAGGTGATGTCCTGATGCAGGCATTTGTGCCAAGACTGCAAACATGCATGTTTAGGCCCATGTCACCCAGACTGCATAACAAGGGGTGCTTGTACATGCAATGCCATTACCATGTACCCATGATGAAAATATCACTTTGTTTGGCTTAATGGCATCACCTTGTACACAGGCTAGAGTTTGTAATGATGCAAACTCATTTTAAATCCTCCAAACTCTTGCATGTGTACAAGAGGAGACATGGGAGAGGAAGGCCACCCAGGAATGGGTTGGCTTGCCCCTGGGGCAGCACAGGAAGGTGGTAGGAGGGCAGGTGGATTTGCTGGCACTGGGAGAATTATTGGGGATGATGCACAGAACACTAGAAGCCTGGGCAGGCTGCTGCCCCAGCTTGGAGGCACGTGATCCAATGCTTCCTCAAGCCTGCCTGGCCTTCCAGCTCCCCATATACCATCCCCACTGCCTTCTCCTGTCACCAGCACACTCAGCCACCTTTCTGTTGCTTTCCCATGCTGCCTGTGGACAAGCTGCCTGTGGCGGTGAGCTGCCTATGGACAAGCAGCCCCTGAGTTATGAGGAGTCCCAGTCCTTCCCTCTATGGCAGCGGCATCCCCTGGAGCTGTCCAGGCAGACTGCTAGTGAGCTGGGTGCTGTCCCATCTTGCAGGCAGCACCTGGCCTGATCCAAGTCTTCACTGAGTCTGCCCAGTGTAAGCCTGCCAGGTGCTGCTCCCCAGGCAGGCTTGGGGAACAGTTGGATCAGGCCAGGTGCTGCCTCTGAGCTGGGGCAGCAGCTGGCCCGCTAGCAGCCTGCCTGGATGGCCCCAGGGGGCACTGCTGCTGAGGAGGGAAGGACCAGGGGCCCCCACAGTTCCAGGGCCACTCAGCCCACTGGCAGCTTAGCCCCCAGCCACAGGCAGGCTCTGACTCTGACAAAAGAAATATTAAAAAGGATTGGGCCCCTTGCCGTAACAGGACAGAAAAATTTAAATGGTGAGTTTCAATTAAAAACCCACTGTTTCAATTTAGGGAGCACAGAATAAAACCCTGAGGACTAAACCCCTGTCACATGTACAAGTGCCTCACATTTTGATGAACAGATATGAAAAAAGAGATGACCTGTAAAGGAAAAGAGGGAACCACAGACTGCCCATTGCCCATAGTCTTTAAAGAGCTACCTACTCTGAGATAGTTGTCCTTCTTCTTTAAGAAATTCACAGGCCTCTTACCCATTCTTTCAGAACATTCTCAGAGTCCAAGTTTGCTGATGGTACCTGGCTTACAGCATTAGCAATTACTGTTTACAGTGTTTAATGACTTAGTCACACAAAGTATCATTTCCATGGTCTGCAGAGATTCTCTTGATGTGTTACACTGTTAAACATTACAGATCACACTTCACCAATTACCAACACAAGCAAGCATCAGGGACTGAATTCTGCCCATTGGACATGACCTAAATCTTCTGGAATTCAAAACAGAATATAATTTTTCTAATTGTCTGATATAATAATAAAATAACTTTTGAAAATTATGTGAAGAAATCTGTAGAACAGTTAAATTTTCTAGAAGATTTTTAAAAGAATGTGGCTATTAATGCTGTACTTACTTACAATTTCAAAGAGATAAGAAGCTGTGCCAAAGGGTACATCTCAGTTTGTTTGCTGGGGGGTGAGAATCTCTTATACCTGTTCTTCATCTTCTACTCAAGCCTCAGGACTTCATCAAGAATCAGGGATACTGGCACTGAATCCAAGGAAGCACAGACCAGTGCATGTAGGAAGTGGTAGGTCCAGATTCAGTGACAGGACCCACCCTTCCTCCAAAGAGATGTTAGCAATCCCCTGGAATCAAGGGTCTATGGTGTTGAAGCCAGACGTATATCAAACCTCTTTCCATTCCCAGAGTTTAGTGAGGTTTGCCCGTCTGCTGCATCTGGAACTCTTTACTGTGTGGAACAGAGGTCAGCAACCCTTTAAGGGTCAGAGTCAAGTTAGGTTCCCAACCACTGCTGCCACTTTTCCCAGCAGCAGCAAGGGGAAAGCAGTTACAGCTGATGTTTTCCATGTGGCAGCATGGGAAAGCAACTGCTTTCAAAGCCCTCATACTACCAAATGCTGCTGAAGCCCCCTGTACACAAGCCAGGTCAAATAGCTCTGTAGGCCAGATCCAGCCTATGGGCCATAGGTTGCCAACCCCTGATGTAGAATAAAGCAAGATCTTTGAAAAGGGAAGGGCTAGTTGCAAATGTGGAGGCAATCCTGCCTGGACAGAAGTCAATGGAAACCCTTTAGTGCGAAAAGAACTGTTCTGAAGTCCCTACATTGTTATGGTAGGAATAAAAATAACCAAGCTGGCATTTTCTGGCTCAGCTAGTAGGCAGGCCTCTCCTACCTCTAATAGTCTCTATTATCTAACATTTTTACTGGTGAATCCAAATGGTGCCTGACAGTTTAAATGATCAGCTGTTTCCATTATAACTCCCCTCTTTAGACAAGTGTAATTTACCTGTTAGAAACTTGCTCCAGGCTGAAATGCAGCCTACAAGGTCTTATCCCATGAGCACTTCTTGTTACTTACTTCCAATATTTCACAAATCTGTTTAGGCACTTTTGCAATACAAGACTGAAAAAGTCAAGCTTTGTGGGAAGTAGGAAAGAATAGAGCTTCCATCACCCTTTTGTGTTCATGTGATGCAAAGAGCTGAGGTTGCTTGTGTTTTGGAATCAAACTTTACCAGCTATCAGTAGATAATCAAAAGATAATCCCATTTGGTAGCTCAAAAATAGTAGGCAGAGGCAAAAAGTACCACATTATAAAAGGCATAGTCCATGCCTTCCATGGGCTTTGTTCCACAAACACTAATTGCAGTTGTTATATTTGCTGTGTACACATCCAAATCATGGATCTTTCTACCAATTTCATTATTACACAGGAATGATCAAAAATGCTAATGGCATAAAAGTGCTTGTATACAAAAATTAGTAAAAACTGAAATTACAAAGCCTGTAAAACACAGGAATTGCATGGGAATGCATTCTTCAGTGCTTGGCAGTGTTGTGTTTTTGGGGCAACGCTACTCACTTCACCCACAAGAGTAGTCTTATAAATTTAAAAAAGAGCAGGCCATTGAACTCAATGGGGCTATCGATGTATAAGTAAAGTAAGTCAGATTTAACTTACTTAAGATTAGGAAAGGCCCATAGTCAGTGGCTGTTACAGTGGTAGCAGTTAGTGGCAGATCCAAGTGCTCAGTATGTATAAAACTCTGTCAACTCTTTTCAGATAGTAACTTCAGGCATTCAGGATTGAAACATTTAGCCTTATTATTTACTCATGGATTTCCTCACTTCTGTAACTTTAAGAACAAAAACCTTTAATAAAAGAAGCCCTGTGAAATACCGGTATGTTGTGGAAGATAAAGACTTAAAATACATATAATTTATATAATTTCCCAACATCTTCATTTCCACAGATTCATGTTGCCTAATAGGATTCTGAAAGTAAACTCTAAGTGCACAGGCAAATATCCACTGCATCCAGAGAAAACTTCCCATTGACTTCAGTAGGCACCAAATCCAGCCCTACAGCCCAAACCTGAGAAGGGGGCTAAGCCTACAGACCCATTCTCATGAATAAAGATGATTTATGCAAGTATAATCCAACTGCTTCTGGTCAAGTTATTCATGCAAATCAATGTTTGCAGGGCTGGGCAATGGCATATAGTTTTCAAGAAAATAAATGTTGTGCTTACCTACTACCCTGCAATTCAGTGTTTGTTGGGAAACATCAGAAGTCAATGGAATAGTAGGTGTCCCAAAATGTCTTAATTCAGAGAATCAGTGTTAACCGAGTCTGATTAGCTCCATTTATCTCTAATTAATTACCTTTACCTAATTAGACACCCTGTTTCCAGTAGACATGGAGTCAAGTAGACTAGATTATTAGTGTAGTCATTGTGCCTTTACAAAATCCTGAAATTAATGAAACGTGCAAAAGAATCTGCAGCTTTAATTGCACAGGTGTTGCCTTATGGCAAAGCTTTATCATCTGATTACACCAAGGGATTATTAGTGACTTTTTATATAGAGGATGAGCCCGTGAAATGTACCTTAGCAACAGCTCATTAGTTTAGGGTTGTTACTGTATTATTTATTACATTCAGCCTTCCCCATTATCTAGATTGATTCATGGACCTATATATTTTCCTCCCCTCTGTGCAGAAAATAAATAAATAAACCTTAGCTATTGCCAGTCCAGCTGCGATATGAGAGTACTACGGAGTATATTCTCCATCTACCACTCTTCACTTTTTTTAAATGAAGCTTTAAAGTTGTTTTAATTTTTTTTTGCCTTTACTCCCC
Source organism: Crocodylus siamensis (assembly GCF_052110815.1). NCBI lineage: Eukaryota > Metazoa > Chordata > Crocodylia > Crocodylidae > Crocodylus > Crocodylus siamensis. The sequence goes on from NC_143399.1 coordinate 31,418,699, forward strand.
TCAGCAAAGTAATCAATTTAAGTTACTGTTGACCGAGAATTTGGGGAGAGGAAGATTCTTTTGTTTCATTGCATCTTTTACATAAGAACCAAAGGTCCAAACAGTCTGAACCACTTTAAATCTTTTCCTATAAATAAAAACACATTGTTAAATTGGAGAATGAAGCAAAACAGCTTTATACCAAAAATAACTTCTTCCTGCATAACTGGCTTGTGCATTCTGTGAAATCTATTGGAATATTTCACTTTGGGGGATCTTAACTGGGGGTTTTTTGACAGATACAGAAAGTATCTGAATAAACAGAAGCATGACTAAAAAGCAAGATGTTGACACACAAAATTAAAGCAGTTTTCCCCACAGCAAGGCTCTAGGTGTATAAAGGTTTAAAAAGCCTGACCTTACATTACCCAATTCTCCTTAGAAAGCACCTTTTAGACTCGCCGACTACCAAGATTCATACAGCAACAGCTAGATTAAATCGGACTAAAAGGCTGCACACCAAGCAAAGCACTCACATATTGATAAATCAATAATTCCCTAAATAGTCTGTAATAAATATGTCTCTAAAAATATTTTCTCTCTCTTTCCAAAAATAGTTAAATAAATAAAAGGTCATTCTGTTAGATGTAAAACATTGCTGCTCACTTACTGCTGAATTGAAAACAGTGGGGGGAAAAGCATTAACTGTTATTACATAGGGCATGACAACTAATGTGAGTAGTAATAATAAATGACTGAATTCATAATGAATGAATAGCCCTTATTTCAGGTATGGACATATAACTCTTTATGTGCTCATTACAAAGATTATAAACCTTAATCTCAAAACCAGAGCTGCACCTGAAATAATAGGTAGATAATTAGCAGTGTATATAATATGGAAATGCAAAACACACATTATATGTGTATGTATATATTTATGCTATTCAATTCTTCAACTTTTACTCACCCAGGTAATCCTTTCAATTCAGTGGAACTACTTTCATGAGTAAAATTTACTCCTGTGAGTAGGGCCTCCCTAGGTGAGTGATGGGATACAAGTGGAGGCTGAGCTACTCTAGTTCTCACTACAAACATAGATTTCTGCTGCTTGCTGTAAGGATTAAGGTTCTGATCTTGCAATGACATCCTTGCATGCCTCCACACTTGACGCTAGATGCAAAATCCATGGAAGCCTGTGGGTGTTCCATGCCAGCCTAAGGTGCACTTGCACACAGCTGTTTGGAGAATCAGGGACTATGGGCTAGATTCAGAAAAGAACTTTAGCAAAATGTAAAGGCCTGAAAGTTCAAAATTGTAATTGAATATCCTCACTCAGCTGCCACTTAACCCTAGATATGCCCAAACTCCACAGATGCCTCACTTAAGTCTCCTAGGTGCACAGACCTCATGGAGGGGTCCCAAGCTCAGATTGAGGGACTGAGTCTGTGGGACCAGTAAGGATCCAGGAGCCTATTGAGGGTCTGAGTGTCAGACCGGCAAAAGTCCAGGAGCCCAGAGGAGGGATTAAGTGGAAGGTAATACCAGTGAGTGATGACACTTGTGAGGTTTGGGGTGTGGTGTAGGGTTGAGATGGAGTCATGCAATTAGCCCACAAGGCAGTGATTGCAGGCACTTAGTGTTCATTAGAGAAAGAGAGCAATTTGGGAAGTCCTGGGGCAGCCTCTCTCATTATGAAGGCAAAGTGCATCAAGGTATGGCAGACGACTGAAGGGGTGATTGCCCACAGACAGCGAGGGCTGAAGGGACTCCAGAGGCCTCATGGCCACCCCTGGAGATGACCCTATCACACTGCACATGCCCAAGAACTGCCCAAGTCTTGACAGAGCTCAACAACCACATGCCTATGCCCAGCTGAGACCCAGACATTAGGCATTTCTCCACCTGAAGTCCCCAAAACTCAATCTAATAGGCATTCTCAGTGCACATATGGGACCAGATTCCTTACAAAATGAAGTGTGCCTACTATTTTCTTGATATACCCCCTCAACCTTTTGTAAGTGGTCAAAACACTCCATCAGGAAGTAGAAGACCTGAATTAAATTACTTTCTCTTCCTGAAAGGGCTAGAATTCAGACCTGCCCTTCTAATACCAGACAATCTTGGTGGGGAAGAACTATGCAGAATAAAATTCAAGATTCATTGGACCAGAGAGAGTATTAGATGAAGCATGATGAGTGTCTAGTGATTAACACACTTCACCTGGGAGGAACAACTCCTGGCTTCCCTCCCCTCAACAAGACTGCTTATGTACTTTCCTTTTAATGTTTATTGCATAAAACACATAAAGAGGAGCAGGACTGGAAGCTAGGACTGCCCTCCCAGGTGAGAGCTTTTAGCCAGGTGCCCACTTCCCCTTGAGGGAAGGAGACATGGGTTTCAATCCCCTCAGACTGAACTGGCCTGAAATCTCCCAATTCACAAATGAATTTGTGACCATTAGGCTACCACAAAAAGGGGGCACCCATAGCACCTACAGGCCAACTTTGAAAAGAAGAGCAAACTCAGCTCAGTTCTTAAAAAGAAAGGGCATTCATATGCATTTTCTAGAGAGGATATGATACTTGGATGAAGATGTTTTCTTGAAGCCACAAGATAAAGGCCACAAAGAGCAGTGGATTTCAGACAGACCCCCATCTTCAGCATTTCCCTATTTACAACCTTATTCCAAGGTGTCCAACCCTTCTGCACAGCATATAGGGGCCCAGGTGCCTAACCCTAGGCTCTGAATTCCATTCTGGAGCAAGTTGCCTACGTTCTTTACTGGATCCAGCCCTAGTTCTTAGTTAACAGTTGTTGCAGGTTCTTAGTGGTTTGTCCAAATATCTAAGAGGTTAGAGAGGGGCAGAGCTTCCCACTGCATAATAAAAGTTGTACATCCATAAACACAAATATTCATTGGTTGTGGAGACAACAGGCATAAGATATGGCATAGAGATGAAAATGGTTTTAAAGTTATTATATTTGTTATGAAACAAACGCTAGTTTTACACAAACTTACTTAACTAGTCAGCTCCCTCCTCAGTTAAGCACTGTGAGTATATCAAACCTGCCCCTCTGGATTCTACATTAGCTTTTCTTCAGAAACACTCAAGACACTATTAAGATTGTTGCCTGTATCTTCAAGACATTCAGTGGTTTGGGCCCAAGTACCTAAAAAGGACTGTGGTTGAAAACTAGGACCAGGACCAGGACTAGGACTGTGGTTGACAACTGTTTCTTGGGTACAACCGAGCTGTCCATCACAAAGAAAAAGCATGTCTGCATAGGAAAGACAGCTCACTGACAAGCCAACCTGAGACTCTGGGATGTATCCCCATAGTATCTAAATCCCACCTCAAACTAAAGCTCTCCATCCAAAGTCACTTGGGTAACGAAATTAATAGGACAGCAGATAGGAAAGGTAGAGATAAATATTTATTTTTAAAACATTTGTTGGTTTTCCTATTGTAGTGGGAAAGGGAGAAACAGCAAAAGAACTACATGTGGAAGATGTTAGTCACATCACTACCACCACTTCTGGAAGACACCTGTACACTGGGGTGAAAGAGTGACATGAAAGCCGGTGTAGTACAGAATACCTGTTTTGAAATTCCAGGGCCATCTTGTGTTTGCAGTCCATATGTCCCTGCCCCTGCCTGAGCAGTCTAAGGAGCTGGGGAAAGAGAAGTCAGGGTCAGATCCTTTAAATAATACCACATTACAAAAGCAGGTAAGTACCACTGTACTCATTTTACAGATGGGGAACTAAGGGCCAGGGTAGTAAAATGACTTGCCAATGTGAGTCAATGGCAAAATGAGTACTATAGGCCTGGTATCCTCATTCCCATTTTTGTATCTTTTCCAATGAACCATGTTTCCTCCTTCCATACTTGGTGCAGTGTTAGGAAGAGGGAGATGCTCTACTTCTTTTGTCCTTCCACTGTGACGAGAGGGCTGCTGCTGGGTTATTTGATGTGCAGCCCCTGGCTCTCTCCTCTTGCTGCTGGCAGTCACTCCTTTGAAGAGCTGGCTGGCACCAGCTGCAGTAATGAGTTAGCACTGGCTCTCTCTCATAGTGGAAGTGCCAGCTACTTTGAGGAGCCAGGCACCATGTTGGCCAGTTTGCTGGAAAATGTGTACACAGAAAGTCGGTGTAATGATATCAGATACAACTACTCTGCATGGGAACTATTGCCTTCTACTGAGGGGAAATCACACAAGTATCACATGACCAACTTTAAATAGTAGAATTTTAAATAAAAAATAATGTCTGCATACACAGGCTGTCTCTCTCTACAGACATACACTGTGCACAAAGGACAAGACAGATCTAAAGAGTGGCACAAAGGAGGAGGATGGCCCCTCCCATCAAAAAAATACATGACACACTTGAAGTGCCTAGGGCAGGGGTGGGTAAAATGCGGCTTGCGGACCAGATGTGGCCTGCCAGGCCACTCTATCCAACCCACGGGGCCCCTAAAAATTTTAGAAAATTAATATTTGTCTGCCCCAGCTGCCTGTCACATGGCCCTCAATGGCTTGCCAAAACTCAGTAAGTGGTCCTCTCACCAAAATAATGTCCCACCCTGGCCTAGGGACATGGTTGGCAGAGGGGTAATGCTGCTGTGGTCTCTAAACATACAAGCAAGGGCTCCCCAGGAGCTAATGGGAAGGACTTTCCATTTATCCCAGCACTAGGACATTTTCTACAGGAGGTAGCCCTACCTGTCAACAATGATGAAAATCAGCCTCTTGGTTTTTCCTTCTGGGTCTCAAACCCTGAGCTTGGACAATCCTTGCATTGGAATCCAGGCTGAGTTACTCTGGGGCTGCTCCGTTTTCTGCCCAGGCCACCACAGACCTGCAGCAGCCCAGAGCCAGACGGTTTGGACTGGTGCACCTTGGGGTCCATGTGCTGTTACTCACCCGTCATGAAGCTTCCCCGGCTCCACCCTATGCAAACAAGAGCACAAGGCACAGCTTTCCTCCCAGGTCACCAACACCTGGCAGTGGCCAGCGACAGGCGCGGCACCTCTTTGAGGTCACTTCAAAGACGGTTTGTTTGTCCTGTGTCCGCACCCCACTGCCCCGGGAGGGGGGGAGGGGGGCAGCTGCACCTCTGCGGTGTCAACCCCCCCGCGCAGCGCTGCCGTGCCAGGCTGGCACCTAGGACCTGCTTTACTTAAAAGCATATTTCCAAAGCTGCCCTCTCCCCCAATATTTTTCATTTAACCTTTATTTTCCAGCCTCCTCCATCACCCGCCGCACCTGCGAGCCAGCCGGGCTCGGTGATAAACAAGCAGATCTTCAGCTACTCC